>NC_081185.1:1458077-1533334 GCF_029867415.1 Vicia villosa
TCTGAATAGTTGAAGATTGTTAAGTCAGATCAAAGAGAGCTGAAATGGTGTAGGGTTCAATTGTGGGTATCTCAAAGGATGCAGAATGAGGTGGCTCAAATGTAGTTGAATTAGCTTGATTAGAAAGAATAGTGTCAAGAGATTCAGTGATGAAAATTTCAAATGTACTTTCAGAGTTTGGTTACGGAGGATTAGAGTGTATAGATATGGGTGATTCAACATTGTTTGTTTCAGATGTAGTGAAGATGAGATCAATAGAGGGTTGATAGGTGATAGAATGAAAAATTTCAGAAACTGCGGTTAAAACAGATGAGGTGTAAGTTGGAATTGGTGTTGATGGAATCGGTAGGGTCAAAGATGAAAAAGAGATAGAAACTGGATTGTTTGTTTGTGAAACGGTGACATAATCAGAGAAACATGATCAAAAGTTGTAGAAACAACATCTGAAACAATTATAGAAATGGTTGTTGGTATGGATATAGTAACATGAATTGTCTTTAATGGTTCAAGAACAACAACAAATACTGGAATAACCATATAAGCAAAGGAAGGGGCTTCAGAGAGGGAAATGGATGAGGATGAAGTGTCTTTAATAATTTTAGATAAAGACACATAAACAGATTGTGCAGAAGACTTACTTACAGATGCAGTAGGATTAGAACCACCAGCCAAAGATTCTGGATAACCAGCAAGAGAGATATTTCCAAAAGCTTGAGCGCTATCTTGCTTCTTCTTCTTCCTACATTCAGGACCTTATGAAGTATGCTTCCTCTTGCCTACATTAATAATAATATAGGGAAGGCACATCTTCTGACGAGTCTTCAGATAGTACAACATGTACTTCTGATTGGCGTTGAAATAGTCAGATGAAGATTAAAAAGATCTTGGATTTATGCTTCCCAGGATGATCTTTTGCCAGATCCTCAGATCTTCAAGAAGATCAATTCATTTGTAATTAGTCTTGTCTAGAGAGTAATTCTCGAAGATTTCCTTGTGAATAGTTTCCTTAACAAATTTTTATTTGTTGTCCTTTCCATAAACTCGCTTTACTTCTAGAAGTTTCATTCCTAGAAGATCTGAGATGGCTTTTTCAGTGATAATAATCTTTTGTCCCAAAACAAGAGAAACAATGTGAAGATTATCACATTCAGCCTCTTTCCATAAATCTTTAACAAGATCTTCATAGACTGGACCATAAATTCTTTCAAAGAAATTCTTCCATCCTTGAGCATTTATCTCTCTACTTAAATCATATCCATTATTAGCAAGATTGATGAAGTCAACAAGATTCTCACACAAAACTTTCAATTCTGAAAGTTAAGTGATACAGTGAACCTGGGGGGGGGGGGTCCTTGTAATATGATTTTCATCAATCGAAGGAGCAGTTGAAGAACTGGGTTAAACAATTGATGAAGGAGGAACAATTGTAGTTGTAGACTCAGATGGATTCAATGTACGTTCAAACTCTTTGGAAAACTTGACTGCTTCTTGCTATTGAGTACTCATGATGAGAAGTTGTTGTAGAAGATGAATAACTTTGATGAAGATGTTGAAGAGAATGAAGAACCCCAAGAACAGTTGAGAGAAAAGGGGTTTAGGGTTTCTAACAAAAGTGTGGCAGTGAAAAAAAAGGAGGTCGTGTGTGGTACTGTATAACGTGTTTTGGAAGAGAGAGAGAGAGAGAGAGAGAGAGAGAGAGAGAGAGAGAGAGAGAGAGAAAGAGAGAGAGAGAGAGAGAGAGAGAGAGAGAGAGAGAGAGAGAAAGCAAACATAATCATTAGGGGTAATAAATGATAACCACAATTTTGATTTTAATCAATTATAAGAAATAAACACACTACTCGAGTGACACTAGGTAGACTTAATGATTTAGCATAACCAAGATTACACACATTAATCATGTCAAGTGACACGTTTCAATATCCTTAGAATCTGGAAAATCAAACGACTTCCATGTGATCAGAGATGTTTCTTACCGAAACATCTTTTGATGACTGATGTTCTGATTAAAAAAAATAAAATACTTTTTGTTTAAATTAGAATCTCATTTCTTCAGACTGTAACTAAACACATCTTATTTTAATGGAATCTTACTCTGGACAATAATCCATTTTCAGATGCTTCATAATAAATAGAAATCTATCTTCAACTAAGGGTTTTGTGAAGATATTAGTCCATTGATGGTCTGTATCTACAAATTTTAAAGTAAGAACCCCTTTCTAAACATAGTCTTCGATGAAATGATCATTTATTTCAATATGTTTAGCCCAAGAATGCAAAATGGGATTTTTTCTTAAGCAAATAGCAGCAGTAATATAACATTTAAATATCTTTAGCCCTAGAATGCAAAATGGGATTTTTACTTAAGAAAATAGCAGCAGTATTATCATAGAAAATAGGAATGTTACTCACATAGATTTGATAATCTTCCAACTGATTCTTCATCAAGAGCATCTGAGTATTGTAAAGAAATGCTGAGATGTATTCAGCTTCTGCTGTTGAAAGAGAAATTGTAGATTGCCTCTTGCTTGATCATGAGATCAGATTCTTGCCAAGAAACTGAAAGATTCCAGAGGAGCTTTTTCTTTCCAGTCAATCGCTAGCATAATCTGCATCAGAAAAACCATAAAGAATATACTCTGATGTTTTCTCATACATCAAGCCAAGGTTAGTAGTTCCTTTCAGATACTTAAGAATTGTCTTAACAGTAGTTAAATGAGATTCTCTAGGATCAGATTGGAATCTAGCACACAAATGAACACTGAATAAAGTACCAGGTCCAGAAGCAGTTAGATACAGAAGAGAGCCTATCATACCACGATATAGCTTCCGACATACCTTCCATTTACCTCTTCTTTCTCTAGAATGCATGTTGGATGCACGGGAGTCTTTGCTGACTTGCTATCCAACATGCTGAATTTCTTTAGAAGTTCTTTGGTATACTTAATTTGATGAATTTAAGTAGCTTCAGGTTTTTGATCAATCTGAATTCCTAGAAGAACTTCAGCTCTTCCATCATACTCATTTAAAATTCAGCATGCATCATTTTAGAAAATTCCCCGCAAAGAGAGGGATTAGCATAACCAAAAATAATATCATCAACATGAATTTGAACTATAAGAATATCATTTTTGAATGTTTTGTAGAAAAGTGTAGTATCAACCTTTCCTCTGGTGAAATTTCTCTCTCTAATAAAACTGCTCAAATTGTCATACCAAGCTCTGGGAGCATGCTTTAGACCATAGAGAGATTTCTTGAGTTTATAAACAGCATCTGATTTCTCAAAGATTTCAAATCTAGGAGGTTATTTGACATACACTTCTTAAAATATATAACCATTCAGAAATGCACTCTTAACACCCATTTTATAAAGAATGATGTTATAATTAACAGAAAAAGAAATTAGTAGATGAATTTCTTCTAACCTGGCGATTGGAGAAAAGGTTCATTCTTGTTGACTATAACCTCGGGCTACCGGTCGTGCCTTGTTTATGACGACTTTACCTTTTTCATTGAGCTTATTCCTAAACACCCATATGGTTCCAATGAGGTGGACACCTTTAGGTTTCTCAACAAGATCCCATACATCATTCTTTGAGAATTGGTTCAGTTCCTCTTCCATTAATAGAATCCCGTCTTTTTCTAGAAGAGCTTCTTCAATGGATGTAGGTTCAACCAGAGATACTAAACCCATAAGAGTTTCTCTAGTAGGTTTGAAAACAGATATGGTTCTAACAGAAGCATATTTGTTTCCCAGAATCAATTTTTTAGGATGAGAAGCTTTAATTTTGATTTTCTTCTATTGTGGGGGATCAGAAGGAACTGTATAAGCTTCAACAAATGAAGCTTCTGATTTTGTGACTTATGGTTCCTTCTCCTTTGATTCTGAAAGAGTTATCTCCAAATCTGAAACTTTTCAACTACCTTTGACTTTTTAGAGTCAAGCTTATCATCGAATCTGACATGAATTGATTCTTCCACAATCCGTGTTTCTGTGTTATAGATTCTATAGCCTTTTGAGCGTTCAGAGTATCCTAACAACAATTACTTCTGTGCTTTGAAATCAAATTTACTCAGATTCTCTTTAGTGTTCAGCATAAAACATATACATCCAAACAGATGGAAATAAGAAATGTTGGGTTTTCTATTATTCCACAATTCATATGGAGTCTTACCTAAAATAGGTCTTATAGAAGTCCTATTCTGAACATAACATGTTGTATTCACTACTTCTTCCCAAAAGTTCTTAGCCATGTCAATCTCTTGGATGGTGGTGCGAGCCATTTCTTGCAAGGTTATGTTCTTTCTCTCTACAACACCATTTTGCTGTGGAGTTCTAAGGCAAGAGAAATCATTTGATATCCCATTCGCATCAGGAAGACTCTCAATGTCTTTATTCTTAAATTCTTCACCATGATCACTTCTGACTCTGATATCTTGCAGCTCTTTTTTGTTTTGCACATGAGAAAAGAAGGTGGAAAATACAGAATGCGACTAGTCCTTGTGTTTTAAGAATTTTACCCATGTCCATATGCTATATTCATCAACGATGACTAGTCCATATTTCTTACTATTGATAGAAGCAGTTTTCACTAGTCCAAACAGATCAATATAAAGAAGTTCTAATGGATTGGAGGTAGAAACAACCTTTTTAGCTTTAAAAGAGGTTTTTGTAAATTTTCCTTTCTGACATGCCTCATAAATAAAATATGAAGGAAAATTCAAGTTAGGCAAGCCTCTGACTAATCCAAGTTTATTCAGTTGAGATATCTTTCCCATACTAATATGACCCAGACGTCTATGCCAGACCCACTTCTCTTCGTTAACAAATAGAAGACAATTTACTTTCTGGTTTTAAAAATAAGATAACCTTATTTTGTAAATGTTGTTCTTCCTCTTACCATTGAATAGAACTGAGCCATCCTTCTGACTAACAACTTTACATGATGTTTGATTGAAAATAACGTCATAACCATCGTCACTAAGTTGTCTAATTGACAACAGGTTATGCAGCATATCCTTCACTAACAGAACATTATTAATAAAAGGGAGCTTACCATTACCTACGGATCCAATGCCAATGACTAGTCCATATTTCTTACCATTGATGAATCACTTAAGGGTTATTTGGCTAAGACCATTTTCTTTATGGGTAAGAATTTCATTTTGTTGGAAAGAAAGAAGAGGAGAACTTGAAACAAGGAATGGAAGAGAGGAAGTCCAACTTCAACATTGATCTTGCATGCATCAAGAGTTCACCATAATCAGAGATTACTCTTCATCTCCCTCTGTTTCAGCATCATCATCTCTATCTAAGGTGAGTACCATTAGTTAGGGACTTGGGTAGGAGTTGGGGAAAATTGTATGATCATGGGTTAGATTGTGATTACATGTTGCATGCTTGTTTAGATGGTGGTATATGTGTTTTTATGATGCTATTTTATGCCTTTGATTGTTGTTTCATGTTGGGGTTCGAATTTGGATTGTTTGGGATGTAAAAAGGGGTGTTGGAACCCTAAAATTTGTGTTCTGCACTGTCATGTTCGCTTAGCGAATGCCCGCAGACTGCGTGCACCATAACTCTATTTCACTAAAATGACCATAACCTGAGTTCTACAACTCGAAACAGAGCACCGTCGGAAGTGTTAGAAAGGTATTTCAGTGCTCCTTGTGTTCTTGCTTAGATAACATAATTTTAATTAAGGTATAAATTATGGTACATGATTACGTGTTGCATGTTATTGGAATAAGCACAATCAACCTTGAGTTTATGTCTATAAGATGCTACCCTTGTGTTGAACTTATGCCAGGATGTTTACCTTGGTTATTGGGTTGTACAATATCATCCTAAACTAAGTATTATACCCTTGATTATATATAATGAGGGTAGAGGTACTATGGAAAGTTCTGGTTTTCCCTGAGTTGAGAACTTTTGCTTAGTGAACTTAGTTCGAGTAGCAAATCGGGGGCTCGCTACAGGTTTACATAGCGAACCTTCCTTTCCAGAACCAGGTGAAGCCTCTAAATTATTCTCTAGGAGCTCGCTACTTCTCGCATAGAAAATCGGGGGCTTGCTGGTAGTTCGCATAGCAAACTTGTATGAGGCATAATGTGTACTTTTCCCTCTTGAGTACAGTTTCGTTCTGAATCGAGAACAAAAAGCCTCTCATGTATTTTATGACGTTCTGGTATGTATTTAGAACTGTATAAAACCATGATATGATCACTATCATACTTGTATGCATGCATGCTTAAGAAATGCTATTGTGTAGATTATGTTATGATGTGATCAAATGGTGTATGGCTTCTCGTTCGTTCCTGTTGAATGTTCGGAGATGGTTGTTTGTGTGTGTGGCTTGATGCTATGGGTTGTTAGACGCTGGCCTTAGGATCTAGAGGGGGGTGAATAGATCGTTCACAGTTTTACGGATTTAAACGACTTTTCAGCGGAAGTGAATTCTGAATCGACTCGCGTCTATTCCGAACCACTATCGAAACGATTATATATGTGTTTAAAAACCAGTCAAAGACTTGAAGTAAATGATAAGAGTATATGTCGCAGAATCAAGACGTTTCTCTTATGAAAATCAGATTAACTTTTTGTATGATGGACAATGTTTGCAATGCAGTAAGAGTGATAGAAACAAATATACAAACACTTGGTGATAATGATCAAATTGAAGGTAATTCAATGTGTGATGGATTGTGATGTTTATGAACGAACTTAATTCACAATCTTAACACTCGAATCGTTGATCAATTTGCTATTATAACCAAATATGAACAGAATGTAAATGAAAAAGTAAAAGCGACAAGAACACGATATTTGTTTAGGCAGTTCGTCGATCGTCCTCGCTACGACTACGTCTGCCCCCAATTCCAAATTGAAATTGGGTAATCTTTCATTAATGTTGAAAGTAGTATATACAAAGAAGATAACAAAGCGATAAACGATAAACCAATTATGTCGATCCTTTGAATCTTCTTCCCCCTTAATCTTGAGCCAGATCAAGGTTATCCAAGAGCTTCACTTTGATTCCCTTCTGCAGTGTCTTGATTCCTTGAACTCCCCGTTCCTCAATCGTTACACTCAGCCGAATCCTCAATGAACGACTATTGATAAAAACCCCCAAGAACCACCCGTCGTGGAGGACAAAACCCGCAGATTTTATTCACCAACAAACCCCACAAACCTTCACCCACTAGGAATCTTCAATTCCGTTCCATGGACGTTATCGAACTCATCACTAACCCGCAACGCAAGAATGATTATGTGTAATTGTGTTGGAGATGATGAAGAACGAAGATGAGAAGCGTTTGTGTATCTTTCAGTCGTTGGTGTTTTGTTGAATAATTACCCTTGCACAATATATATGATTGCATAACAGTTAGAACCAAGAAAAACTGATTTTTGAACTTTCTTGATCAGTTAGGTCGACCACTTGTAGTGCTTAGGTCGACCTAACAGAGCTTGCAGAATTTTGCTCCCAGTTAGGTCGACCTGTTGAAGGAGTAGGTCGACCAGAATCCTCTTCTGATGCATTCTGGGGACATTTTCACAGATCAGGTCGACCTAGTTGATGTGTAGGTCGACCTAACAGGCTGGTATGTAAAATTCATCAATTTAGGTCGACCTAAATGATGTGTGGGTCGACCTAGCAGGAGTATATGAATTTTTCTCCATTTTAGGTCGACCTGGGTTGATGGTAGGTCGACCTAACTGCTGCTTTTCTGCATTCTTCTTGTTTTGCTTGTGTTGAGTCAACCTTTAAATATATAAACATAATGGGTTGACCTATGAGTGATCAATGCTTGCTTTTCTTTAAGTTTTCTGCTTCCGTCTTGTTGTTTGAATGCTTATTTGAGTTTGCCATGAATCAAAAAACATCTTTGAGTGTAATCTTGTATTCACATACTCCCCCTTTTTGATGATGGCAAACCATTCGTCTAAGCTTTGGTAGTAAATGATAAAGACTCAACAGAGCTCCCCCGTACATCCAGCATCTATCTCTCAACAGGGCAATCTCTCAACAAAGCTCCCCCGTACACTCAGCATCTATTGTATCTATCTCCCCCTTTGACAACATCAAAAAGAGAAACAAAGAGAACAGAGTAGGAGAGTAACAAGGGAAATAAAGAATACCGGTAGTCATAGAGATAGATAACATGTAAATAAAAGAAAACAGAGAGTACTACATCATATAATGTTTTTAACAACAAAAAAAAACAAAAACTTAATGGCATGAAATGCAATGAAATGATGATATGATAAACAATATGTCCTAACGCCTGCCCCTTCTTCCTCTTCCTCTTTGAAATGTATGAGGTCGATCTTCTTCAACCTGTTCCAACAAATCCAGCACAGACATGTTAAGAGTGTTGAAGCTTTGGCTTATGTTAGCATGGCGATGCAATGCCGTTTCTTCAAACTGATTCTGCCTCAATATGGAGTTGGATGCAAACGTTTCAAAATCGTTCCTCTGTTCCTGAACCAAGCCGTACAAAGATTGGTATTGACGTTGTTGTTCCTCATATCTATCTTGTTGAAGTTGCTGCATTGTTTGAAATTGAAGCTGTTGAGTTTCAAAGTTCTGCTGTTGTTGAAGTTGCATAGCTTCAAGCATAGATATTATGTTGGATTGATCAGGAGGAGGTGGAGCAGTGTATCCCTAAGGAATTTCTTCCTGTTGAGACGGAACATATTGCCAATTTGGATCCGTGTCATGAGCTATGTCTTCCATAGTTTGATCCTCATCATTTGCTATTTCTTGATCATTTCCCTCTTCCTCATTTCCTACATTGTTTCCAAACTCCGTAGGATCATCATAGTTGTAGATAACCTTCCCTGTTCCTTTTTGAATGAGATAATAGGTTTTCCTAACAGGATTCCAATGATATCCCATAAGAGTCAAGGTGGTTTGTGAGAATTCTTGGGATTGATGTATGCGAGTGTAGTGTAAGTGATCAAGTCGCATCCCAAAGTGATTGACAATTGTTTGAATGATTGAACCATAACACAGGGCTGTAGTTTTCTGTTTGACCTCATGAAACTTAGCAGCTAGGAAGTGAGGCCAGTGTAAACGCGTTCTATTTTGCAGCAGATACATGAGCACCACTTCATTACTTTCAATTCTCGAATATCCTCCTGCCCTCGGTCGAATGATTCTTGAGATTACCCAATTCAAGAGCCTAGGATCTCGCTTCAAATGACCAGCTGTTATTGTTTCATTTGATCTGTCAAATACGGAAGGATCTTTGAGGATTGACTTCATGTAGGCCTCATGGTCATAGTTTCCCGGTACATCTCCGTCTACCATACGGAGTTCATCACCAACGATTGTCAGACCAAAGATACTAATACAGACCCGTTTGTTAACAACATGCGACCTAAATCCCATTTTGAAACGGAAATTACAACCGTCCCCTTTTGTAAATCCTGCATAGAAAGCCCTAACGTTATTTTCACAGTACGGGGTATCACATTGCACTAAGGGATGAATATTTTGATGTTCAATTAACGCAGCGACATCAGGGATATGCATGTTTTCGACAAGATTTGGATCATAAGTATATTGCTTAACAATTTTCCTTTTCATCTGCCACTTCTCAAAGTTTTCTCTACAATCAGGATGAACAAGAGCACTTACCGGTTGAGATGATGAACTGGAAGCAATTTCCTTTCCTTTTCTTGATTTTGGAGGCATGGTTGGAGATGCTTTGAGTGAGAGAGGGATGATATTTTGACAATTTTGAGTTTGAGGAATTAGGGTTAGCCGTACCAAAAGAGATGAGAATGAGAGGGAATGCAAGAATGGAATGTTTTGAATGAATAATATTGGGTCGGGTCGACCTATCAGACCCAAATATGGAAAAATAAACGCAGTAGGTCGACCTAAAGTGAAGCTGGGTCGACCTAACAGAAGTAACAAAACAAATGACCAAATTAGGTCGACCTAAATTGTGAGTAGGTCGACGCAACTGGACCTTTTTAGTTTTTCTAAAGAAGCTTCTTATGTAGGTCGACTCAAATACACAGTAGGTCGACCTAAGTTTCTTTCAATGATGAAAATGCCTTAGAGATGTTTCTATATGATGTATTTTTGTTTTGTCATTTGCTTGAATGCACAACCATTGTATGTTATGAATGAAAATGATGAACACATATACATAAGTATTTGAAAAGAGTAGATAAGAGCACATGAAGTCACTATAAGCATGTTAATTGATAGCATATTATAGCATCAATAAAATTTTTGGAAGTGAACAATAAACATGTTACCGCTTTCTCAATATGTAGGTGTTTTGTCATCATTGTGTGGAGTCTTCTTGTCAGTGTGCCATACTCCTAGATTTGATGATGAATTGATTTGATGGAATGTTTCACAGGTTGATTTTTGCGAAAAACTTATCTAGTATCGATTACTTGATGTTCTCCCGGATGCGGGACATAGTCCCAAACAATATTCTGCTAAGAATAGGTTTAAAATCTCTTTGCAATGCAACTTGCCAATTTGCACATCAAGTACTGCGTCCTATGTGTTTTTCGGAATGTCTGTATTTGTAATGTATCTCATACATTTGTGATGGCCAGGACACCTACATTTCCTTTGCCAAGTATGGTTCTTCAATCTGTCTTCATAGATGACATACCAAGATTGGTATGTCTTCCTTTATGTGTCTTGAGCACCAGCTGTCAAGGAATCACCACCGTTCGGCGATGTCAAGACACTTTTCCTGCGAGATTAAATTAGAGTGGAAGGTCCCCAATCTTCATTGGGTCCTGGATGGTGTAACACCCGAGGCCGAAGAAGGCGAGGGGTGGTTGCACCGCATGGAACACCTGGGGCCAATTGGGGCTAGGGTGGTCGCCACATCGGAATGAGAGGGATCCTAAAGTCGTGCAGGTATGAGACTGCATGGTTGACAGATGTCTTATAAGGATTGATAGGTACTACCTATACCAACAAGATGCATCTTCTTTTCGGGAGCCCGTTCCGTAAGAACTCCACAGTTAAGCGTGCTTGACTTGGAGTAGTATTGGGATGGGTGACCTTCTGGGAAGTTTCCTAGAAAGCGTGCGAGTGAGGTCAAAGCATGCTGAAAAGACCCGTGTTGGTTAGTGGGGTCAGTTGATCATCCCGAAAGCAGTCTGGGCGTTACAAATGGTATCAGAGCATGGTCGACCAGTTGGTCAAGGTTATTAATGTCTTTTGTCCTGTTGTATTTGATTCGTGTATCTGACACGATCGATACTTTTTTGTCTGGTTGTTTGGTTGTTTAGGACGATGGATGTAGGAAGGAATGTTGATATTAATGTTGAGGCAATGGTGAGGTGGACTGGTGCGATTGGACAAGCGCCGTAAGAGAATGTCGGTTATGGAGAAAAGGATGAGTTTCGTGCTTTTGGAGACTTTCAAGGGTGCAACCCGCCGATCTTTGAAGGAGGGTATAGACCAGACAAAGCGCACGCATGGATGAGAGAAATTGAGAAGATCTTTCAAGTCGTGAGTTATACTGATGTACAGAAGGTACAGTTTGGTACTCACATGCTGACAAAAGAAGCTGACGTTTGGTGGAGTAATACTGTACGGAGATTCGAAATAGAAGGTATTGAAGTTACTTGGACTCTTTTCCGTGATGCATTTTTGGGAAACTATTTTCCAGAAGATGTGCGTGGAAAGAAAGAAGAGAGGTTTCTACAGCTGAGACGAGGAGGAGAACAGTTCCGTGAGAAATCGTATGATGACATGAGGGAACAATCTGGTCTTGGCAAGAAGCCAAGTGGGGGAGGAGCTTCTACTCCGATTAAGTGCTACAGGTGTGGCGAGACGGGTCACAAAACTGTTGACTGTGGAGTTGGTTCGAGTAGGATTTGCTACAGTTGTGGTGAGCAAGGACACAATTGTGCCATGTGCGATAAGCCAAAGAAGGAGCAAGCGAAAGGAAAAGTGTCTGCGTTGTCTGGTGCTGAGACTAATACTAAGGATAAGTTAATCTGAGGTACGTGCTTTATTATTGATAAGGGTGCAACGTATTATTTTATCCCATGGATTGTGCTATAAGATTGGATCATGTTTTATCTTTTATGCATGGAAGTGTAGTTATTGATACAACTGTTGTGGCTTTGTTTCTATTTCTTTTACGTGTTTGAATTATCCGTTGAGCATCTTTGGTAGATATTTTGAGAATTCATTTAGTTGTTTTCCGCTAGACTAATTTGATGAGAATTTTGGTATGAACTGGTTGGAGTTGAAGCAAGTAATCATAACTTTAAGAGAGATTTTGGGTATTGGTGTTTTAAGTGATTTCGAGTACGAGTTCTGAAGGAACACTATTATGGTTTAGTAACGATAGTTTATGTTTCATTATGATTGTCGATTGTCTATTGACAAATTGAGGATTTGATCACCCTTGATCTATTGTTAATAGGAGGCGATATCGTATTGAACGAGATAGACTTATATTACTAACTTGGTAGTGTGTAAGCAACTAAGGAGAAGATGAAGAGTAGATTTGAGGAATTTTTTGAGAAAATGGTTCATTGTCTGAGTGTATAGTCGTAGAGTTACCCTGTTTGTCGAGTAAGAAGAAAGAGGGTTCTGTGAGGTAATGTTTCTTGAGGATATTTGATTCAAAGAGCGACGATGATCATGTTTAACATTTAAGGATTGTGTTATTGGTGCTGAAAGAGAAGAAGGTTATGTAAAGCTTTCTGAATGTGAGTTTTGGTTGGAAGAAGTGAATTTTCTTGGATATGGGATTTCGAGTTGAGGTGTGTTGATGCAGATATCGATAAGTAGTAGCTTACGCTTCAAGGTAACTTAAATTTCATAAGAGGAGTTATTCGATGTATGTATTGGAGTTGTTTACTATTGTGTTTGTTTTGGAATGTAAGAGGAAATTGTTTGTGTGGATCAAGGTTTGATGTGTTGAGTGATCACAAGAGTTGAATATGAGGTAAACAAGACGAGTAGAATTTCGAAGGATTTTAATCTTTGGTCGAATTACCATCCTGGTAAAGTGAAGGTTGTGGCCGACGCGTTGAGTAGGAAATAATTTTATAAGTTATGTTGAGGATTCAAGAATTAGAAATCGTTGGAACGATTTAGAGGTTTGTGTTTGGTTGTGAAGCGACGTCTTCGTGTGTTAAGTTGATATGTTGAAGCCTACTTGGAATATTTTGACACGATTTGAGAAGGTTAGAAATTGAAATTTTTTTTAATTGGTTGACAAGATGATATTGATTAATAAAGGAAAAAGTAGTAACTTTTGGATTGTCGAGAACGGTGTCATGAGATGTTGTGATCGAGTTTGTATTTCTGATGGTAGAATTCAGACAAAGAGAATTTTGATGAGGGACATCGTAATGATTTAAGTATTAATCGTGGTGTTAATTATGTATCGAGTAAATGTGGAGTGAGTTGGGTCAGTATGGATAGTTGACAAATTGTGCTCGTTTTATTCCGATGAAGATGGATTATTCGATGAAGAGACTTGCTAAGTTGTGCATCAAAAGGATTGTGTGTTGCATGGTATTTCCTTCGGATGTTGAAATGACATCTTTTGAAGCTTTGTATGGTCGTAAGTGTAGAATGTTTTGTATCGATATGAATCGATAGAGAAGGTGGATGTGGTCTGGGTGCTGAGATGGTTGTGTCGACTGAATTTTCGAGGACGAAAATATTTTTAAGTGGGGGAGAGTTGTAACAGCCCGAATTTTATTATTTGGCTAATTAAATTAAATAAGGATTTATTTACTTAATTTGGACGAAGTTTGATAATTAATTGGATCGTCGGTGTTATTGAGAAACGTGTTCAAATTATTAAGTGAAGTTAGAATTTATTCGGTTAACCGAAGAATTAATAAAGTGGAGCATGTAGAGAAATAATATTAGAAATAATATTATTATTGGATTTTACTTATTGGAGATAAAGTCGGATTTAATTGGAATAATTGGAAAATAATATTAAGGGTAATAATATTATTTGTTGGAGCATAATTATTTATTTCACTACTATATTGTATGATTGGGCCTAATTAGTTAGGAAGTGGAATTATTTAGGTAAGCCCAATGTCATAAATAAAGATAGTAAGAGAGGAAATGAAGAGTAGGAGAATCATTAGTTCATTTTGCTGGTTTGAAGAAATAGAAGTGGAGGAGAGGAACAAGAAGAGGAAAGCTAGGGTTTTGGAGGAGAAATCAAGAGGTAAGGGGGAGAATCCCTACTCATTGTGGGCTAGTATAATGGGGGTAATTGGTAGTTTAACATATTTAAAATTGTTCATAGTTAAATCTCAAAAAAAAAATATATGTTCTAATTCCTGTTAGTATTTTGAGATCTGGATAAAGTTTGGAATTGAGACCAAGATTGAGTATTGAAACAAATACCCTGTGTCCATTTTTTTATTAGAAAACGAAAATGAGAGTGGGGGATTGATGAGAGACACCGAGTGATGTCATCACACGGCAACGATGACGGACGGTAGTTGCTGGCTGGCCATCATGATATGCTATACCTTGTTTCAATTTATTCCGCTACTGTTGATTTTCCTGAACTAAAGAAAATGTGAATTTATATTATCCTAGTATAAACTTCCCTTATTTCCTTTATTTAATTACTTGGCTGTTGATGTGTTGTTTTGGTCATTATAACATGATTCCATATTATATTAGATGCTGGAAAACGCTACTGTGTAGCTACCATTGGCCAATGAGAAAATGAGTCCGTGAATCCTTTTCATATTAGGATAGAACCATACTGTAGTTTCCCTTGATCAAAAGAAAAATGTGCCCTGTTTCTTCTTTTGTTTTTTTTTGGTGTATTAAAGTGGCTGCTAATGTATGTTTGGGTCAATTCCAATATGAGCTACTACCATAATTAATTGTTGGACAATGTTGTAGTTCTTTTGGCTATTAAGAAAATCTATAAATTTTCTTTTCATTGCTTTTCTTTTATTTTGCTACTTAACTAGTAAATGTTAGCCTACTAAAAGACCACATGTGAATACTCTAGCATACTTTATTGGTAGTAGCAACTAGTAGTAGTATAATTGGTGATGAGAAAGATCATTTATTGCTAGCTTGAATCACATGGCAGCTTGAACCAACAATTCTATTAAATGTTAGGCTGCTGTGATGTACCATGGACAAACCAAAAACGTGAAAAAAAAAAAAGCTACTTAGGGATAGAAGTTTTATTGAAACATGAGACCACCACCTTTTATCTCTTTTATAAGGAAATGCTACTACTGCTAGTGTTTAGATTAAATGGGAGTATATATATAATAGGTACATACATGTTTATACTAATTATATATATATATTAGGTACATACATGTTTAGACTAATTAGTAAATAAGCATGTTTAAATGAAATTGATTTCTATGTAAATTAATATGTCCCTAATAAAGATAATACTTGGATTGTATTTCTATTATGGTTCTAAAGTTGAATTTAGAAATATAGCTAGATAATAAAAATACTAATCTCTTGTTGGTTTAATATGAAAGTGAGTGAACCATATAAAATTGACAAAATTGTGAGTTAGCATATGAGAGTGTTAATTACTAGTGTTAATTGGAAAGGTGGATTGGAATTGTGTGTTGACTATTATATGAGAATAATGCTTATGTGATGAGAATGTAGTGTACAATATTGTGGATAATTCATAGAGTAGATTATTGTGATATGCTAAATATTAAGATGGTAGAGATGATCTTAATTGTATATGTTTGTTAACATTGTACATACATTCATATCATGGTGTGCCTTGAAACAAAGGTGGTTTGCTTTGAAACAAAAGCGAGGCTTAGATTCTAGAGTGAATCGGAAGCGGTAGACTATATGTTTACATTTTGGTGGGCTTTGGTCTTGTCCGGATCGGAAGCGTGGCTTGGATTCTAGATATTGAATCGGAAAGCGGTGAAACCTTGGGTTCACAATTCGGTACCACATGCATAGCGTCACATATCTTGCATTGAGTCACATTAAATTATGCGATAATTGAGTATGTGAAGTTGATATAGTTGTGATATGTGTATGAGTTTGATTATTGAAACGAGTGAAGTTTGAATACATATTTGATAAATGTGGGAATATGTGATAACTATGATTGTGTACTTGATTGGGAATATAATAGTAGAATTGAAATATTATACTATTAGAGCTCTTTGTATACCGATAACATGTGAAATATGGGTTGATTATTATTATATATATGGTTTTTACATAGTATGACTAATTACTTGAAGTGTTGATTTAACCATTATATTTTGTTATACTTTCTTCATAATGGTTCGTATTCTCACCCTTCTGTTTTAATGTTGCCCTTGTATGGCGACATGCAGGTTCTGGAGTTTAGTAGCTCGTGCGGGACTTAGCCGGAGGTTCTTCCTTGGTTATCGGAGACTAGGTAGTGAGTCGATGCTCTGGTCATGTAACACTGGGTAGACTAGGTGTATTGAACTCATGTTATATTTGCGTATGTATTATGCTATGACTTGTGAACTTATTTATCGGTTACATGTCATTTTGAAAGGCTTATAAGCCAAACCTTTTGATTATACTTTACGTTGAATTGAGACTATTAGTCGATGTATGATCATGGTATGAAACATGAATCATTATGAATCACATGAGTATCATATTTTCCGCTGTGAATGCATATTCAGGTTAAACTGTGATATTATATTGAGTGTTATTAAAATGACCAGGTGTATCATATATTGTAAGTAAATGCTGTCGGTTTTTTTTTAGGTCTTTTAGTTTTTGAAAACATCGATGTGACGCCCTTTTGTTTATATGCATGCTATTCTCTGATTATATGTTAAATATTTTGGGGTATAAAAAGGGGTGTTACATTAGTGGTATGTACTTATCCCCTAGGTACTTATCAATTTAAAAAGGGGTGTTACATTAGTGGAAATATTGTCAATTTGTTGCACTTAGGCAACCATTGAAATACTCCTTTAGGAACTAAAATTCTCCTAAATTTGCATTTTTCAATGGTATGTCCCTTTTTGCAACAATAATGACAGGTAATATGATGAGAATATGGAGTTTTGCTAGTTGATACTTTTGGTACAAAAGTGTATTTACTATATAAAGGAGTATACGATCTTTTGAACTTGTTTGGATCAACCGCAAAAGTCACTTTTGGTTGTAGAGCCTTGTCTAACTTGGCTTTTAGATCTCTCACTTCTTTTTGCCAAATGTGACATGTCTCACAACCAAACCATGATGTATGATCTATTTCAACTTTGTCCTTTTGAATGTCTAGCATAGATTATTTTAAAGCTTCCATATCCTTTTCGGTTTTCTCAACTTTTGATTCAAGATATGAAAATATTTTCTTATTTGAGGCCAAAAGTTTGAAAGCTTTAATTGCATCTCTATGTAATTCTTCAAAAGCAAGTTTTAGTTGAGAATGAGATACCTTATCTACGAGTTCAGGTTTAAGATGACTTACAGCTTTCTTTTTCTTGTTTTGATGAGCCATGAAACATAGGTTTGCTGATTCTTCTTCATCGCTTGATGAGCTTTCACTAGATGAATCACTTTCCCATGCTATGTAAGCTCTTTTAGATTTGTTATGACCTTTGCTTTGGTTCTTCTCCTTTTCTTTCTTAAGATATGGACAATCCGGTTTGTAGTGACCGGCTTTCCCACAATTGAAGCAAAGACCTTTGATCTTTCCTTTGTTGTCGTCATCTTGTTTGAGCATGTTTGATTGCTTTCTATAGTTGATCAAGCCTTTGTCGGAATGTTTTGCTCCATTTTTCTTTAGATATTTGTTGTATCTTCGCACAAACAGTCCCATTTCCTCATCATCGGAGTCTTCGTCATCACTTGTGTCACTATCCTTTGGCTCTCGTTTTGAGGTCTTGGAGCTCGAAGCTTTTAGAGCTATTGACTTATTCTCTACCTCTTTCTCCATGTTCTTTTCTTTCTTTGTCCTCTTCTCATGCATGTCAAGGCATTTAAGATGCTGTTCATGTTCTTCTAGTTTACCAAAAAGAGTGGTAATGTCTAAAGTGTTGAGATCATTTGCTTCCTTAATTGCTGTAACTTTAGGTTGCCATTCCCTGTTCAAACATCTTAAGATTTTGTTAGTAGCAACTGCATTGGAAACAGGTCTATCAAGAGAATTTAATCGATTTTTCAGATGAACGAATCTCTTCTGCATGTTTTCGATGGATTCACCATCTTCCATGTGGAAGAGTTCGAACTCTTGAGTTAACGTATTGATCCTAGCTAGTTTGACATCATCCGTTCCCTCGTGGGCAACTTGCAATGTGTCCCACATAGCTTTAGCTGATCTACAATGGGAAACGCGATAGTATTCATCAACTCCTAGAGCTGAGATTAGAATGTTTCTCGCTTTCCAATCGTATGCATATCTCTTTTCATCTTCAGCATTCCAAGTATCTTCTGGTTTTGGAACAACTGCACCAGCTGCATTTGTCATGGTGATCTGAAATGGACCATTGACAATAGCTGTCCAGATGTTCCTATCAATTGCATTGATATGGACACACATACAATCCTTCCAATAGCCGTAGTTTTCACCGTTGAAAACTGGAGCTCTATTATGAGCCCCTTTAGGTCCGGAAGCCATCTTTCCAATAAGTGTTTCACGTAGCACGGAATAAACGAGAGCTCTTGATGCCACTTGTTAGACGCTGGCCTTAGGATCTAGAGGGGGGTGAATAGATCGTTCACAGTTTTACGGATTTAAACGACTTTTCAGCGGAAGTGAATTCTGAATCGACTCACGTCTATTCCGAACCACTATCGAAACGATTATATATGTGTTTAAAAACCAGTCAAAGACTTGAAGTAAATGATAAGAGTATATGTCGCAGAATCAAGACGTTTCTCTTATGAAAATCAGATTAACTTTTTGTATGATGGACAATGTTTGCAATGCAGTAAGAGTGATAGAAACAAATATACAAACACTTGGTGATAATGATCAAATTGAAGGTAATTCAATGTGTGATGGATTGTGATGTTTATGAACGAACTTAATTCACAATCTTAACACTCGAATCGTTGATCAATTTGCTATTATAACCAAATATGAACAGAATGTAAATGAAAAAGTAAAAGCGACAAGAACACGATATTTGTTTAGGCAGTTCGTCGATCGTCCTCGCTACGACTACGTCTGCCCCCAATTCCAAATTGAAATTGGGTAATCTTTCATTAATGTTGAAAGTAGTATATACAAAGAAGATAACAAAGCGATAAACGATAAACCAATTATGTCGATCCTTTGAATCTTCTTCCCCCTTAATCTTGAGCCAGATCAAGGTTATCCAAGAGCTTCACTTTGATTCCCTTCTGTAGTGTCTTGATTCCTTGAACTCCCCGTTCCTCAATCGTTACACTCAGCCGAATCCTCAATGAACGCCTCTTGATAAAAACCCCCAAGAACCACCCGTCGTGGAGGACAAAACCCGCAGATTTTATTCACCAACAAACCCCACAAACCTTCACCCACTAGGAATCTTCAATTCCGTTCCATGGACGTTATCGAACTCATCACTAACCCGCAACGCAAGAATGATTATGTGTAATTGTGTTGGAGATGCTGAAGAACGAAGATGAGAAGCGTTTGTGTATCTTTCAGTCGTTGGTGTTTTGTTGAATAATTACCCTTGCACAATATATATGATTGCATAACAGTTAGAACCAAGAAAAACTGATTTTTGAACTTTCTTGATCAGTTAGGTCGACCACTTGTAGTGCTTAGGTCGACCTAACAGAGCTTGCAGAATTTTGCTCCCAGTTAGGTCGACCTGTTGAAGGAGTAGGTCGACCAGAATCCTCTTCTATTGCATTCTGGGGACATTTTCACAGATCAGGTCGACCTAGTTGATGTGTAGGTCGACCTAACAGGCTGGTATGTAAAATTCATCAATTTAGGTCGACCTAAATGATGTGTGGGTCGACCTAGCAGGAGTATATGAATTTTTCTCCATTTTAGGTCGACCTGGGTTGATGGTAGGTCGACCTAACTGCTGCTTTTCTGCATTCTTCTTGTTTTGCTTGTGTTGAGTCAACCTTTAAATATATAAACATAATGGGTTGACCTATGAGTGATCAATGCTTGCTTTTCTTTAAGTTTTCTGCTTCCGTCTTGTTGTTTGAATGCTTATTTGAGTTTGCCATGAATCAAAAAACATCTTTGAGTGTAATCTTGTATTCACATGGGTGACAATGATCACTTATGTTCTGTTGTTCTGGTTTAACTTTCAGAGTTGTTTGACTTGTATGGCTCGATGAGCATGGATTGATTGTGTATGCTTGAATCGAAGAAGGCCAACTACTAGGTATGTATTATGACTCTGGCTGTGTGATCAAGGAGTCGTCCCTGGCTGTGTGATCAATGGGACTTCCCTATCCGTGTGATCAAGGGGCTCACACATTTGCTACCGTTGCGGTGTGCTTGTGGGGCTCTATAGGGTGTTTACCCACTTGAAGTTAACACACCCGCGTGCTCAGTATGATGAGGTTATAAGGCCACGTAGGCAATAACACTTCGGTAACTCACCTCTAGTGATGTCACGTAGACAAATCACTAGGCTTTCGCCCGGTGGGCTCATGTAGTCATGATGGCATTTTACACTTGACGTTAACACACGTGCGTGAGGATGATTAATGGGGTAATGACGCCACTTAGGCAAAGGTCATCTCGCGGCTACATAGGCTTGAGAGAACCCGTTTGGTTATTCTTGCAATGTGCTTGTGCAAGTCTCTGAACAGTAGGCATGGGAGGTAACCCATCGAGGGTGTGATTGTGTAACCTAGTAGTGGCATTAATGTGCTTCTGGATTCCTCGTACACGGGTACGGGTTTGCACAATTGTTTATTGTAGATGTGTGCTTGTTGTTATCTCATTGGTGAGTCATGGGCCTTCCAATGGTGATATTACCTCTTGTTGTGTGTTTGTACCGGACCGTGAGGAAAACCCCGAGTCCACGGCGGATCCGTTTGTTTGCATGCACCTTGTAGAACCGAGTGAACCCATAAGATATGGGGACTCACTGAGATTTAGTAATCTCACCCAATCCTCTTAATATTTTTGAGGAACAGGTTAAAAGTAGAAGAATTTCTTGATGGATTTCCTTGAAGATTGTGGATGACTTGGTGGTAGGATGACCTCATTAGATTTATCTTTCTATGGTGCATTTTCGAAGACAAGTCAATTCTAAACATTCTAGTTGAAAACTAGAATTATATATGATTTTAATATTTTGTCTTTAACGCATATATATGTTTCTTATACCATTTATAGCATCACTACATAATATTCTAGACATATATGTATGGGGTGTTACACGTAGACATATGAGAGTCCTTGTTTATGAAATGTAGGGAAAAAGTTCCCTAAACTGCATAGGATAAACCACATTTTTGGAGCAAGGAAAAAATTCCATAAATTGCATATGATAGTCCACGTTTTTAAAGAACAGAAAAAAATTCCATAAACTGCATATGATAGTTTACGTTTATGGAGAAGGGAAATACATTCCAGAAATTGCATATGATAGACCACGTTTTTGGAGAAGTGACAGAAATTCGATAAATTGCATTTGATAGTCCACTTTTTTAAAGAAGGGTAATAAATTTGTGAAATTGCATATGATAGACTACATTTTTGGAGAAGGGAAAGAAATTCCATAAATTGCATATGATAGTCCATGTTTTTAAAAAGGGAAAGGAATTCTTAAAAATTGCAAATGATAGTCCACGTTATTAGAGAAGGTAAAGAAATTCCAAAAATTACATATGATAGTCCATGTTTTTGGAGATGGGAAAGAAATTCCCGAAATTGCATATGATAGACCACGATTTTTGGAGAAGGAAGAGAAATTCCAGAAATTGCATATGATAGTCTTCCTTTATGGAGAATGGGAAAAAAATCCCTAAATTGCAAAATTTAGGCCACATTTTTGGAGATGGGAAATAAATTCCATAAATTGCATATGATAGTCCATGTTTTTGGAGAACAGAAAGAAATTCTATAAATTGCATATGATAGTCCACGTTTATGGGAAGGCACATCTTCTGACGAGTCTTCAGATAGTACAACATGTACTTCTGATTGGCGTTGAAATAGTCAGATGAAGATTAAGAAGATCTTGGATTTATGCTTCCCAGGATGATCTTTTACCAGATCCTCAAATCTTCAAGAAGATCAATTCATTTGTAATTAGTCTTGTCTAGAGAGTAATTCTCGAAGATTTCCTTGTGAATAGTTTCCTTAACAAATTTTTATTCGTTTTCCTTTCCATAAACTTGCTTTCCTTCTAGAAGTTTCATTCCTAGAAGATCTGAGATGGATTTTTCAGTGATAATAATCTTTTGTCCCAAAACAAGAGAAACAATGTGAAGATTATCACATTCAGCCTCTTTCCATAAATCTTTAACAAGATCTTCATAGACTGGACCATAAATTCTTTCAAAGAAATTCTTCCATCCTTGAGCATTTATCTCTCTACTTAAATCATATCCGTTATCAGCAAGATTGATGAAGTCAACAAGATTCTCACACAAAACTTTCAATTCTGAAAGTTAAGTGATATAGTGAACCTGGGGGGGGGGGGGGGCTCCTTGTAATATGATTTTCATCAATCATAGGAGCAGTTGAAGAACTGGGTTAAACAATTGATGAAGGAGGAACAATTGTAGTTGTAGACTCAGATGGATTCAATGTACGTTCAAACTCTTTGGAAAACCTGACTGCTTCTTGCTGTTGAGTATTCATGATGAGAAGTTGTTGTAGAAGATGAATAACTTTGATGAAAATGTTGAAGAGAATGAAGAACACCAAGAACAGTTGAGAGAAAAGGGGTTTAGGGTTTCTAACAAAAGTGTGGCAGTGAAAAAAAAGGAGGTCGTGTGTGGTACTGTATAACGTGTTTTGGAAGAGAGAGAGAGAGAGAGAGAGAGAGAGAGAGAGAGAGAGAGAGAGAGAGAGAGAGAGAGAGAGAGAGAGAGAGAGAGAGAGAAAGCAAACATAATCATTAGGGGTAATAAATGATAACTACAATTTTGATGACAATCAATTATAAGAAATAAACACACTACTCGAGTGACACTAGGTAGATGAATGATTTAGCATAACCAAGATTACACACATTAATCATGTCAAGTGACACGTTTCAATATCCTTAGAATCTGGAAAATCAAACGACTTCCATGTGATCAGAGATGTTTCTTACCGAAACATCTTCTGATGACTAATGTCCTGAATAAAAAAAATAAAATACTTTTTGTTTAAATTAGAATCCCATTTCTTCAGACTGTAACTAAACACATCTTATTTTAATGGAATCTTACTCTAGACAATAATCCATTTTCAGATGCTTCAGAATAAATAGAAATCTATCTTTAACTAAGGGTTTTGTGAAGATATTAGTCCATTGATGGTATGTATCTACAAATTTTAAAGTAAGAACCCCTTTCTAAACATAGTCTTTGATGAAATGATCATTTATTTCAATATGTTTAGCCTAAGAATGCAAAATGGGATTTTTTTCTTAAGCAAATAGCAGCAGTAATATCACATTTAAATATCTTTTACACTTGACGTTAACACACGTGCGTGATGATGATTAATGGGATAATGACGCCACTTAGGCATAGGTCATCTCGCGGCTACATAGGCTTGAGCGAACCCGTTTGATTATTCTTGCAATGTGCTTGTGCAAGTCTCTGAACAGTAGGCATGGGAGGTAACCCATCGAGGGTGTGATTGTGTAACCTAGTAGTGGCATTAATGTGCTTCTGGATTCCTCATACACGGGTACGGGTTTGCATACTTGTTTATTTTAGATGTGTGCTTGTTGTTATCTCATTGGTGAGTCATGGGACTTCCAATGGTGATATTACCTCTTGTTGTGTGTTTGTACCGGACCGTGAGGAAAACCTCGAATCCACGGCGGATCCGTTTGTTTGCATGCACCTTGTAGAACCGAGTGAACCCATAAGATATGGGGACTCACTGAGATTTAGTAATCTCACCCAATCCTCTTAATATTTTTGAGGAACAGGTTAAAAGTAGAAGAATTTCTTGATGGATTTCCTTGAAGATTATGGATGACTTGGTGGTAGGATGACCTCATTAGATTTATCTTTCTATGGTGCATTTTCGAAGACAAGTCAATTCTAAACATTCTAGTTGAAAACTAGAATTATATATGATTTTAATATTTTGTCTTTAACGCATATATATGTTTCTTATACCATTTATAGCATCACTACATAATATTCTAGACATATATGTATGGGGTGTTACACGTAGACATATGAGAGTCCTTGTTTATGAAATGTAGGGAAAAAGTTCCCTAAAATGCATAGGATAAACCACATTTTTGGAGCAGGGAAAAAATTCCATAAATTGCATATGATAGTCCACGTTTTTAAAGAACAGAAAAAAAATTCCATAAACTGCATATGATAGTTTACGTTTATGGAGAAGGGAAATACATTCCAGAAATTGCATATGATAGACCACGTTTTTGGAGAAGTGACAGAAATTCGATAAATTGCATTTGATAGTCCACTTTTTTAAAGAAGGGTAATCAATTCCTGAAATTGCATATGATAGACTACATTTTTGGAGAAGGGAAAGAAATTCCATAAATTGCATATGATAGTCCATGTTTTTAAAAAGGGAAAGGAATTCTTAAAAATTGCAAATGATAGTCCACGTTATTAGAGAAGGTAAAGTAATTCCAAAAATTACATATGATAGTCCATGTTTTTGGAGATGGGAAAGAAATTCCCGAAATTGCATATGATAGACCACGATTTTTGGAGAAGGAAGAGAAATTCCAGAAATTGCATATGATAGTCTTCCTTTATGGAGAATGGGAAAAAAATCCCTAAATTGCAAAATTTAGGCCACATTTTTGGAGATGGGAAATAAATTCCATAAATTGCATATGATAGTCCATGTTTTTGGAGAACAGAAAGAAATTCTAT
This sequence comes from Vicia villosa, assembly GCF_029867415.1. Taxonomy (NCBI): domain Eukaryota; kingdom Viridiplantae; phylum Streptophyta; class Magnoliopsida; order Fabales; family Fabaceae; genus Vicia; species Vicia villosa. The sequence goes on from NC_081185.1 coordinate 1,483,076, forward strand.
AAATTGCATATGATAGTCCACGTTTATGGAGAAGGGAAAAATTCCTTAAATTGCATATGATAGACCATGATTTTGGAGAAGTGATAGAAATTTGATAAATTGCATATGATAGTCCAGGTTTTTTGAGAAGGATAAGAAATTCCAAAAATTGCATATGATACACCACATTTTTGGAGAAGGGAAAAAAATTCCATAAATTACATATGATAGTCCATGTTTTTAAAAAACATTTTTCGAGAAGGAAAATGTATTCCAAAAATTGCATATGATAGTCCACATTTTGGGAGAAAGGATAGAAATTCTAAAAATTGCATATGATAGTCCGCGTTTTTGGATAAGGGAAAAAATTCCCGAAATTGCATGTGATAGACCATATTTTTTGAAAAGAGAAAGAAATGTCATAAATGACATCTGATAGTCCACGCAATGGAGAAGGGAAGGAAATTCCCGAAGTTGCATATGATATCCCAAGGTTTTGGAGAAGGGAATGAAATTTCAGAAATTGCATATGATAGACCACGCATTTTGGAGAAGGGAAAGAAATTACAAAAATTACATATGATAGTCACATTTATAAAAAAGGGAATATATTTCCTAAATTGCATAGGATAGACCACGTTTTTGGAGATGGGAAATAATTTACATAAATTGCATAAGCTAGTCCACGTTTTTGGAGAAAGGAAAGAAATTCTAGAAATTGCATATGATAGACCATATTTTTGGAGATGGGAGAGAAATTTCTGAAATTGCATATGATAGTCGTCGTTTTTGGAGAAGGGAAAGGAATTCCTAAATATTGCATATGATAGTCCACATTTATGGAGAAGGGAAAGAAATTCCACAAATTGCATATGATAGTCCATGTTTTTTGGAGAAGGAAAAGAAATTCCATAAATTGCAACGAGAGTCCACGTTTTTAGATAAGGGAAAGAGATTCCATAAATTTCATATGATAGTCCCAGTATTTGGTGAAGGGAAAAAAATTCCAGAAATTGCATATGAAACACCACGTTTTTTGAGTAGGGACATAAATTTCAAAAATTGCATACGATAGTCCATGTTTTTGGAGATGGGAAAGAAATTCTATAAATTGCATATGATAGACCACATTTTTCGAGAAGGGATATAAATTACAAAAATTGCATATGATAGACCACGTTTTTGGATAAGGAAAATAGATTCCAGAAATTGCATATGATAAACCATGTTTTTGGAGTAAGGACATAAATTTCAAAAATTGCATATGATAGTCCATGTTTTTGGAGAAGGGAAACAAATTCGAGAAATTGTATATGATAGACCACATTTTTGGAGAAGGAATTGAAATTCCATAAATTGCATATGATAGTCCATGTTATTTGGAGAAGGGAAAGAAATTGCAAAAATTCCCTATGATAGTCCACATTTTTGGAGAAGTGAACAAATTCCTAAAAATTGCATGATAGTCAATGTTTATGGAGAATGGAAAGAAATTCCACAAATTCCATATGATAGTCCATGTTTTTGGAGAAGGGAAATAAATTCTATAAATTTCATATGATAGTCCACGATTTTGGAAAAGTAAAGAAATTCAAAAAATTTCATATAATAGACCGTGTTTTTGGAGAAAGGAATGAAATTCCAGAAATTGCACATAATAGTCCACGTTTTTGGGGAGGAGAAAGAAATTCCGGAATTAAGGGAAAGAGATTCCATTAATTTCATATGATAGTCCCAGTGTTTGCTGAAAGGAAAAAAATTCCAGAAATTGCATATAAAACACTACGTTTTTGAAGAAGGGAAATAAATTCCAGAATTTGCATATGATAGACCACATTTTTGAAATAGGGAAAAAATTTCAAAAATTGCATATGATAGACCACGTTTTTGGCGAGGGAAAGAAAATTCCATAAATTGCATTGATAGACCAAATTTTTGAAGGAGAGAAAGAAGTTCCATAAATTGCGTATGATAGACCACGCTTTTGGAGTAGGGACATAAATTCCAAAAATTGCAAATGATAGTCCACAATTTTGGAGAAGGAAAAGATAATCCAGAAATTGCATATGATAGACCATGTTTATGGAGAAGGGACAGAGATTCCACAAATTGCATATGATAGTCCACGTTTATGGAGAAGGGACAGAGATTCCACAAATTGCATATGATAGTACATGTTTTTTGGAGAAGGGAAATATATTCCAAAGATTCCATATGATAGTCCACATTTTTGGAGAAGTGAACGAAATTCCTAAAAATTGCATATGATAGTCCACGTTTACGGAAACAGAAAGAAATTCAACAAACTTCATATAATAGACCATGTTTTTGGAGAAGAGAATGAAATTCCAGAAATTGCATATAATAGTCCAAGTTTTTGGCGAGGAGAAAGAAATTTAAGAAATTTCATATGATAGTCCATGTTTTTTATAAGGGAAAGAAATTCCATAAATTGCATAGGATAGTTCACGTGTTTGGAGAAGGGAAAGAAATTCCACAAATATCAAATGATAGTTCACGTGTATGGTGAAGGGAAATAAATTCCATAAATTGCATATGATAGTCCACGTTATGGGAGAAGGAAAAGAAATTCCAGAAATTACATATGACCGCCCACATTTATGGAGAACAGAAAGAAATTCCACAATTTCAATATGATAGTTCCCATTTTTTAGAAAGGGAAAGTAATTCCATAAATTTCATATGATAGTCCACTTTTTTGGAGAAGTCAAAGAAATTCTATAAATTGCATAAAATAGACCAAGTTTTTGTTGAAGGGAAAGAATTTCCAAAAATTGCATATAATAGTCCATGTTTATGGAGATGAAAATGAAATTCCAGAAATCGCATATGATAGTCCACCTTTTTGGATAAGAGAAATAAACTCAAGAAATTTCATATGATAGACCACGTTTTTGGAGATGGGAAAGAAATTCCATAAATTGCATTGATAGACTATTTTTGGAGGAGGGAAAGAAGTTCCATAAATTGCATATGATAGACCACGATTTTGGAGTAGGGACATAAATTTCAAAAATTGCATATGATAGTCCACTTTTTTGGAGAAGGGAAAAAAATTCCCGAAATTGCATATGATAGACCACGTTTATGGAGATGGGATAGAAATTTCATAAATTGCATATGATAGTCCATGTTTTTTAAGAAGAGAAAGGAATTCGTCGAAATTGCATATGATAGTCCACATTTATGGAGAAGGGATAGAGATTCCACAAATTGCATATGATAATCCATGTTTTTTGGACATGGGAAATAAATTCTAGAAATTCCATATGATAGTCCTCATTTTTGTATAAATGAACGGAATTACTAAAACTTGCATATGATAGTCCACGTTTCCAGAGACGGAAAGAAACTCCAAGAATTCCATATGATAGTCTACGTTTTTTAAGAACCGAAAGAAATTCCACAAGTTTCATATGATAGTTCATGCTTTGTAAAAGTAAAAGAAATTTCAAAAATTGCATATAATAGACCATGTTTTTGGAGAAGGGAAAGAAATGCTAGAAATCGCATATAATAGTCCACATTTTTGACGAAGAGTGAGAAATTCCAGAAGTTGCATATGATAGTCCACGTTTTTAGAGAAGGGAAAGAAATTCCACAAATTTCATATGATAGTCCAGATGTTTGAAGAAGGGAAATAAATTCCAGAAATTGCATATGCTAGTCCACGTTATTGGAGAAGGAAAAGAAATTCTTGAAATTACATATGATCGCCCACATTTATGGAGAACTGAAAGAAATTCCACAATTTCAATATGATAGTTCCCATTTTTTAGAAAGGGAAAGTAATTCCATAAATTTCGTATGATAGTCTACGTTTTTGGAGAATTCAAAGAAATTCCATAAATTGCATATGATAGACCAAGTTTCTATTGAAGGGAAAGAATTTCCAAAAATTGCATTTAATAGTCCATGTTTATGGAGATGAAAATGAAATTCCAGAAATCACATATGATAGTCCACCTTTTTGGATAAGAGAAATAAATTCAAGAAATTGCATATGATAGACCACGTTTTTGGAGATGGGAAAGAAATTCCATAAATTGCATTGATAGACCATGTTTGGAAGAGGGAAAGAAGTTCCATATATTGCATATGATAGACCACGATTTTGGAGTAGGGACATAAATTTCAAAAATTGCATACGATAGTCCACGTTTTTGGAGAAGGGAAAGAAATTCCACAAATTTCATATGATAGTCCAGGTGTTTGAAGAAGGGAAATAAATTCCAGAAATTGCATATACTAGTCCACGTTTTAGAGTAGGGACATAAAATATTTCAAAAGTTGCATATGAAAGTCCACGCTTTTGAAGAAGGGAATGAAATTCCAGATATTTCATATGATAGTCCACATTTTTAGAGAAGGGAAATAAATTCCACAAATTTCATTTGATAGTCCACGTGTTTGGAGAAGGGAAATAAATTCCAGAAATTGCATATGATAGACCACGTTTTTGAAGTAGGGACAAAAATTTTAAAAATTGCTTATGATAGTCCACGTTTTTTGGAGAAGGGTAAGAAATTCAAAAAAATTGCATCTGATAGACCAAATTTTTGGAGAATGGAAAAAAATTTCACAAAGTTCATATGATAGTCCACGTGTACAGAGATGGGAAAGAAATTCAAGAAATTACATATGATAGACCATGTTTTAGGAGATTGGAAAGAAATTCCATAAATTGCATTAATAGACCACATCTCTTGAGGAGGGAAAGAAATTCCAGAAATTGCATATGATAGTCCACGTTTTTAGAGAAGGGAAAGAAATTCCACAAATTTCAAATGATAGTCCAGGTGTTTGAAGAAGGGAAATAAATTCCAGAAATTGCATATGCTAGTCCACGTTTTAGAGTAGGTACATAAATTTCAAAAATTGCATATGATAGTCCACGTCTTTGAAAAAGGGAACGAAATTCCAGATATTTCATATGATAGTCCACATTTTTAGAGAAGGGAAAGAAATTCCACAAATTTCATTTGATAGTCCGCGTGTTTGGAGAAGGGAAATAAATTCCAGAAATTGCATATGATAGACCATGTTTTTGGAGTAGGGACAAAAATTTTAAAAATTGCTTATGATAGTCCACGTTTTTTGGAGAAGGGTAAGAAATTCCAAAAAATTGCATCTGATAAACAAAATTTTTGGAGAAGGGAAAAAAATTTCACAAAGTTCATATGATAGTCCACGTGTACGGAGATGGGAAAGAAATTCAAGAAATTACATATGATAGACCATGTTTTAAGAGATTGGAAAGAAATTCCATAAATTGCATTAATAGACCACATCTCTGGAGGAGGGAAAGAAATTCCATAAATTACATATGATAGACCACGTTTTTAGAGTAGGGACATAAATTTCAAAAATTGCATATGATAGTCCACGATTTTTAAAGAAGGGAAAGAATTTCCAGAAAATGCATTTAATAGACCATGTTTTTAGAGATGGAATAGAAAGTCTATAAATTGCATATGATAGTCCACGTTTTTTATGAAGGGAAAGAAATTCCAGAATTTCTAGATGATAGTCCATATTTTTGGAGAAGTGAACGAAATTCCTAAAAATTGCATTTGATAGTCCACGTTATGATAGTTCATGTTTTTGGAGAAGCGAAAGAAATTCCATAAATTTCATACCATAGTCAACATTTTTAGAAAAGTAAAAGAAATTTCAAATATTGCATATGATAGACCATGTTTTTGGGGAAGGGAATGAAATTCCAGAAATTACATATAATAGTCCATGTTTTTGGCGAAGAGAAAGAAATTCTGGAAATTGCATATGATAGTCCACATTTTTTAATAAGGGAAAGAAATTCCTGAAATTACATATGATAGTCCACGTTTTTAGAGAAGGGAAAGAAATTCCAAAAATTTCATATGATAGTCCAGGTGTTTGGAGAATGGAAATAAATTCCAGAAATTGCATATGCTAGTCCAGGTTTTAGAGTAGGGACATAAATTTCAAAAATTGCATATGATAGTCCACGTTTTTGAAGAAGAGAAAGAAATTCCTAATATTGCATATGATAGTCCACGTTTTTAGAGAATGGAAAGAAAATCCACAAATTTCATTTGATAGTCCACGTGTTTGGGGAAGGGAAATAAATTCAGAAATTGCATATGATAGACCACGTTTTTGGAGTAGGGACAAAAATTTCAAAAATTGCATATGATAGTCCATGTTTTTGGAGAAGGGTAGGAAATTCCATAAATTGCATCTGATAGATCAAATTTTTGGAGAAGGGAAAAAAATTCCACAAAGTTCATATGATAATCCACGTGTATTGAGATGGGAAAGAAATTCAAGAAATTGCATATGATAGACCATGTTTTAAGAGATTGGAAAGTAAATCCATAAATTGCATTAATAGACCACATCTCTGGAGGAGGGAAAGAAATTCCAGAAATTGCATATGATAGCCCAAGTTTTTGGATAAGAGAAATAAACTCAAGAAATTTCATATGATAGACCACGTTTTTGGAGATGGGAAAGAAATTCCATTGATAGACTATTTTTGGAGGAGGGAAAGAAGTTCCATAAATTGCATATGATAGACCACGTTTTTGGAGATGGGAAAGAAATTCCATAAATTGCATTGATAGACCATTTTTGGAGGAGGGAAAGAAGTTCCATAAATTGCATATGATAGACCACGATTTTGGAGTAGGGACATAAATTTCAAAAATTGCATACGATAGTCCACGTTTTTGGAGAAGGGAAAGAAATTCCACAAATTTCATATGATAGTCCAGCTGTTTGAAGAAGGAAAATAAATTCCAGAAATTGCATATACTAGTCCACGTTTTAGAGTAGGGACATAAATTTCAAAAGTTGCATATGATAGTCCATGTTTTTGAAGAAGGGAATGAAATTCCAGATATTTCATATGATAGTCCACATTTTTAGAGAAGGGAAAGAAATTCCACAAATTTCATTTGATAGTCCACGTGTTTGGAGAAGGGAAATAAATTCCAGAAATTGCATATGATAGACCACGTTTTTGAAGTAGGGACAAAAATTTTAAAAATTGCTTATGATAGTCCACGTTTTTTGGAGAAGGGTAAGAAATTCAAAAAAATTGCATCTGATAGACCAAATTTTTTGAGAATGGAAAAAAAATTCACAAAGTTCATATGATAGTCCACGTGTACGGAGATGGGAAAGAAATTCAAGAAATTACATATGATAGACCATGTTTTAGGAGATTGGAAAGAAATTCCATAAATTGCATTAATAGACCACATCTCTGGAGGAGGGAAAGAAATTCCAGAAATTGCATATGATAGTCCACGTTTTTGGATAAGAGAAATAAACTCAAGAAATTTCATATGATAGACCACGTTTTTGGAGATGGGAAAGAAATTCCATAAATTGCATTGATAGACTATTTTTGGAGGAGGGAAAGAAGTTCCATAAATTGCATATGATAGACCACGATTTTGGAGTAGGGACATAAATTTCAAAAATTGCATATGATAGTCCACGTTTTTGGAGAAGGGAAAGAAATTCCCGAAATTGCATATGATAGACCACGTTTATGGAGATGGGATAGAAAGTTCATAAATTGCATATGATAGTCCATGTTTTTTAAGAAGAGAAAGGAATTCCTCGAAATTGCATATGATAGTCCACATTTATGGAGAAGGGATAAAGATTCCACAAATTGCATATGATAATCCATGTTTTTTGGACATGGGAAATAAATTCTAGAAATTCCATATGATAGTCCTCATTTTTGGAGAAATGAACGGAATTACTAAAAATTGCATATGATAGTCCACGTTTCCAGAGACGGAAAGAAACTCCAAAAATTCCATATGATAGTCCACGTTTTTGAAGAACCGAAAGAAATTCCACAAGATTCATATGATAGTTCACGTTTTGTAAAAGTAAAAGATATTCCAAAAATTTCATATAATAGACCATGTTTTTGGAGAAGGGAAAGAAATTCTAGAAATTGCATATAATAGTCCACATTTTTGGCGAAGAGATAGAAATTCCAGAAATTGCATATGATAGTCCACGTTTTTAGAGAAGGGAAAGAAATTCCACAAATTTCATATGATAGTCCAGGTGTTTGAAGAAGGGAAATAAATTCCAGAAATTGCATATGCTAGTCCACGTTATTGGAGAAGGAAAAGAAATTCCAAAAATTACATATGATCGCTCACATTTATGGAAAATGGAAAGAAATTCCACAATTTCAGTATGATAGTTCCCATTTTTTAGGAAGGGAAAGTAATTCCATAAATTTAGTATGATAGTCCACGTTTTTGGAGAATTCAAAGAAATTCCATAAATTGCATACGATAGACCATGTTTTTGTTGAAGGGATAGAATTTCCAAAAATTGCATATAATAGTCCATGTTTGTGGAGATGAAAATGAAATTCCAGAAATCGCATATGATAGTCCACATTTTTGGATAAGAGAAATAAATTCAAGAAATTGCATATGATAGACCACGTTTTTGGAGATGGGAAAGAAATTCCATAAATTGCATTAATAGACCATTTTTGGAGGAGGGAAGGAAGTTCCATATATTGCATATGATAGACCACGATTTTGGAGTAGGGACATAAATTTCAAAAATTGCATATGATAGTCCATGTTTTTGGAGAAGGGAAAGAAATTCCACAAAGTTCATATGATATTCCAGGTGTTTGAAGAAGGGAAATAAATTCCAGAAATTACATATGCTAGTCCACGTTTTATAGTAGGGACATAAATTTCAAAAATTGCATATGATAGTCCACGTCTTTGAAAAAGGGAACGAAATTCCAGATATTTCATATGATAGTCCACATTTTTATAGAAGGGAAAGAAATTCCACAAATTTCATTTGATAGTCCACGTGTTTGGAGAAGGGAAATAAATTCCAGATATTGCATAAGATAGACCACGTTTTTGGAGTAGGGACAAAAATTTTAAAAATTGCTTATGATAGTCCACGTTTTTTGGAAAAGGGTAAGAAATTCCAAAATATTGCATCTGATAAACCAAATTTTTGGAGAAGGGAAAAAAATTTCACAAAGTTCATATGATAGTCCACGTGTACGGAGATGGGAAAGAAATTCAAGAAATTACATATGATAGACCATGTTTTAGGAGATTGGAAAGTAACTCCATAAATTGCATTAATAGACCACATCTTTGGAGGAGGGAAAGAAATTCCAGAAATTGCATATGATAGCCCACGTTTTTGGATAAGAGAAATAAACTCAAGAAATTTCATATGATAGACCACGTTTTTGGAGATGGGAAAGAAATTCCATAAATTGCATTGATAGACTATTTTTGGAGGAGGGAAAGAAGTTCCATAAATTGCATATGATAGACCACGATTTTGGAGTAGGGACATAAATTTCAAAAATTGCATATGATAGTCCACGTTTTTGGAGAAGGGAAAGAAATTCCCGGAATTGCATATGATAGACCACGTTTATGGAGATGGGATAGAAATTTCATAAATTGCATATGATAGTCCATGTTTTTTAAGAAGAGAAAGGAATTCCTCGAAATTGCATATGATAGTCCACATTTATGGAGAAGGGATAAAGATTCCACAAATTGCATATGATAGTCCATGTTTTTTGGACATGGGAAATAAATTCTAGAAATTCCATATGATAGTCCTCATTTTTGGAGAAATGAACGGAATTACTAAAAATTGCATATGATAGTCCACGTTTCCAGAGACGGAAAGAAACTCCAAAAATTCCATATGATAGTCCACGTTTTTGAAGAACCGAAAGAAATTCCACAAGATTCATATGATAGTTCACGTTTTGTAAAAGTAAAAGATATTCCAAAAATTTCATATAATAGACCATGTTTTTGGAGAAGGGAAAGAAATTATAGAAATTGCATATAATAGTCCACATTTTTGGCGAAGAGATAGAAATTCCAGAAATTGCATATGATAGTCCACGTTTTTAGAGAAGGGAAAGAAATTCCACAAATTTCATATGATAGTCCAGGTGTTTGAAGAAGGGAAATAAATTCCAGAAATTGCATATGCTAGTCCACGTTATTGGAGAAGGAAAAGAAATTCCAAAAATTACATATGATCGCCCACATTTATGGAAAATGGAAAGAAATTCCACAATTTCAGTATGATAGTTCCCATTTTTTAGGAAGGGAAAGTAATTCCATAAATTTAGTATGATAGTCCACGTTTTTGGAGAATTCAAAGAAATTCCATAAATTGCATATGATAGACAAAGTTTTTGTTGAAGGGATAGAATTTCCAAAAATTGCATATAATAGTCCATGTTTATGGAGATGAAAATGAAATTCCAGAAATCGCATATGATAGTCCACATTTTTGGATAAGAGAAATAAATTCAAGAAATTGCATATGATAGACCACGTTTTTGGAGATGGGAAAGAAATTCCATAAATTGCATTAATAGACCATTTTTGGAGGAGGGAAGGAAGTTCCATATATTGCATATGATAGACCACGATTTTGGAGTAGGGACATAAATTTCAAAAATTGCATATGATAGTCCATGTTTTTGGAGAAGGGAAAGAAATTCCACAAATTTCATATGATATTCCAGGTGTTTGAAGAAGGGAAATAAATTCCAGAAATTACATATGCTAGTCCACGTTTTAGAGTAGGGACATAAATTTCAAAAATTGCATATGATAGTCCACGTCTTTGAAAAAGGGAACGAAATTCCAGATATTTCATATGATAGTCCACATTTTTAGAGAAGGGAAAGAAATTCCACAAATTTCATTTGATAGTCCACGTGTTTGGAGAAGGGAAATAAATTCCAGAAATTGCATATGATAGACCACGTTTTTGGAGTAGGGACAAAAATTTTAAAAATTGCTTATGATAGTCCAGCTTTTTTGGAGAAGGGTAAGAAATTCCAAAATATTGCATCTGATAAACCAAATTTTTGGAGAAGGGAAAAAATTTTCACAAAGTTCATATGAAAGTCCACGTGTACGGAGATGGGAAAGAAATTCAAGAAATTACATATGATAGACCATGTTTTAGGAGATTGGAAAGTAACTCCATAAATTGCATTAATAGACCACATCTTTGGAGGAGGGAAAGAAATTCCAGAAATTGCATATGATAGCCCACGTTTTTGGATAAGAGAAATAAACTCAAGAAATTTCATATGATAGACCACGTTTTTGGAGATGGGAAAGAAATTCCATAAATTGCATTGATAGACTATTTTTGGAGGAGGGAAAGAAGTTCCATAAATTGCATATGATAGACCACGATTTTGGAGTAGGGACATAAATTTCAAAAATTGCATATGATAGTCCACGTTTTTGGAGAAGGGAAAGAAATTCCCGAAATTGCATATGATAGACCACGTTTATGGAGATGGGATAGAAATTTCATAAATTGCATATGATAGTCCATGTTTTTTAAGAAGAGAAAGGAATTCCTCGAAATTGCATATGATAGTCCACATTTATGGAGAAGGGATAAAGATTCCACAAATTGCATATGATAGTCCATGTTTTTTGGACATGGGAAATAAATTCTAGAAATTCCATATGATAGTCCTCATTTTTGGAGAAATGAACGGAATTACTAAAAATTGCATATGATAGTCCACGTTTCCAGAGACGGAAAGAAACTCCAAAAATTCCATATGATAGTCCACGTTTTTGAAGAACCGAAAGAAATTCCACAAGTTTCATATGATAGTTCACGTTTTGTAAAAGTAAAAGATATTCCAAAAATTTCATATAATAGACCATGTTTTTGGAGAAGGGAAAGAAATTCTAGAAATTGCATATAATAGTCCACATTTTTGGCGAAGAGATAGAAATTCTAGAAATTGCATATGATAGTCCACGTTTTTAGAGAAGGGAAAGAAATTCCACAAATTTCATATGATAGTCCAGGTGTTTGAAGAAGGGAAATAAATTCCAGAAATTGCATATGCTAGTCCACGTTATTGGAGAAGGAAAAGAAATTCCAAAAATTACATATGATCGCCCACATTTATGGAAAATGGAAAGAAATTCCACAATTTCAGTATGATAGTTCCCATTTTTTAGGAAGGGAAAGTAATTCCATAAATTTAGTATGATAGTCCACGTTTTTGGAGAATTCAAAGAAATTCCATAAATTGCATACGATAGACCAAGTTTTTGTTGAAGGGATAAAATTTCCAAAAATTGCATATAATAGTCCATGTTTATGGAGATGAAAATGAAATTCCAGAAATCGCATATGATAGTCCACATTTTTGGATAAGAGAAATAAATTCAAGAAATTGCATAAGATAGACCACGTTTTTGGAGATGGGAAAGAAATTCCATAAATTGCATTAATAGACCATTTTTGGAGGAGGGAAAGAAGTTCCATATATTGCATATGATAGACCACGATTTTGGAGTAGGGACATAAATTTCAAAAATTGCATATGATAGTCCATGTTTTTGGAGAAGGGAAAGAAATTCCACAAATTTCATATGATATTCCAGGTGTTTGAAGAAGGGAAATAAATTCCAGAAATTACATATGCTAGTCCACGTTTTAGAGTAGGGACATAAATTTCAAAAATTGCATATGATAGTCCACGTTTTTGAAGAAGGGAACGAAATTCCAGATATTTCATATTATAGTCCACATTTTTAGAGAAGGGAAAGAAATTCCACAAATTTCATTTGATAGTCCACGTGTTTGGAGAAGGGAAATAAATTCCAAAAATTGCATATGATAGACCACGTTTTTGGAGTAGGGACAAAAATTTTAAAAATTGCTTATGATAGTCCACGTTTTTTGGAGAAGGGTAAGAAATTCCAAAAAAATTGCATCTGATAGACCAAATTTTTGGAGACTGGAAAAAAATTTCACAAAGTTCATATGATAGTCCACGTGTACAAAGATGGGAAAGAAATTCAAGAAATTACATATGATAGACCATGTTTTAGGAGATTGGAAAGAAATTCCATAAATTGCATTAATATACCACATCTCTTGAGGAGGGAAAGAAATTCCAGAAATTTCATATGATAGTCCACGTTTTTAGAGAAGGGAAAGAAATTCCACAAATTTCAAATGATAGTCCAGGTGTTTGACGAAGGGAAATAAATTCCAGAAATTGCATATGCTAGTCCACGTTTTAGAGTAGGTACATTAATTTCAAAAATTGCATATGATAGTCCACTTCTTTGAAAAAGGGAACGAAATTCCAGATATTTCATATGATAGTCCACATTTTTAGAGAAGGGAAAGAAATTCCACAAATTTCATTTGATAGTCCGCGTGTTCGGAGAAGGGAAATAAATTCCAGAAATTGCATATGATAGACCACGTTTTTGGAGTAGGGACAAAAATTTTAAAAATTGCTTATGATAGTCCACGTTTTTTGGAGAAGGGTAAGAAATTCCAAAAAATTTCATCTAAAAAACAAAATTTTTGGAGAAGGGAAAAAATTTTCACAAAGTTCATATGATAGTCCACGTGTACGGAGATGGGAAAGAAATTCAAGAAATTACATATGATAGACCATGTTTTAGGAGATTGGAAAGAAATTCCATAAATTGCATTAATAGACCACATCTCTGGAGGAGGGAAAGAAATTCCATAAATTACATATGATAGACCACGTTTTAAGAGTAGGGACATAAATTTCAAAAATTGCATATGATAGTCCACGATTTTTAAAGAAGGGAAAGAATTTCCAGAAAATGCATTTAATAGACCATGTTTTTGGAGATGGAATAGAAAGTCTATAAATTGCATATGATAGTCCACGTTTTTTATGAAGGGAAAGAAATTCCAGAATTTCTAGATGATAGTCCATATTTGTAACACCCATATATAATTACATGCATCAAATCATATAAATATACATGAATCCAAGTATTTGGTACTGAAATACCAATAAGTTCCTAGTCAACACATTATACATATTAATGCCCAAATACAAAGTTCTACACAATGGCATAATACATACAAGATGTTCAAAATAAAAAGCTAAGAACTAGATCAACAATGATCTCAAAAGAACTCCATACGGAAGCTTCGCCATATCCAAAATAAGTACAGGGAATAAGGAAATCAAACTCCTTTCTCCTTACCTTCGCGGAACCTGTAGTACCTGAAATCAATATATAATGGGGTGAGATATAAAATCCCAGTGAGTTCCCTATCCTATGGATCCTCTCGGCTTTACAAGGTTCTAACCTATAAGTCTCAAGTCATGAAAGGAACTAGACCTTGAGTTCTCGTACTAACATTATATGGAATCATACTTAGAGTTCAACAACTCAACACAAGATTATTAATCGGAAACCAATACCAAGGCATCCCCATATTCCCGTCCCCTTCTACGTCTAGGAGGTGGCACGAGTCATGGATCCTTTGGAAAATCTTGACATACGACATGGATTCGGACTCATGAGCCTTTCCCCATGAATCGTCACTTCACATGGCCCGTACACCATCACAAGTCTCTACCCGTAGGTTCCATTCGTACACAAAAGCGGGAATCAAACCTGCCAAGATTATTGTGCCTCTCTGCACGGTGAATGCCTGTTAGCATTCAAAGGAAAAATAAAGAAATAAAGAAAATACTACGGTTCCGATTAATACATCAACAATGGTGATCGCTTCCGCAAACCACTAGGCCTGTTAGCCTTTCCTCATAAGATTCCAACACGTATGTCCATATAATGTCTCATCCTAGGTTTTCTTTGTTAAGCTACACAACCTAACAATTTCCTAGTTTTCCTCACTTATTCTTTATTCACATAATAATGTAGTTATCAACCCTCTTGATATAAACACATATAACAAGGTATTACCAATCCACCTGCAATAGAACTCAAACAACAATTATAGAGTACATAAGCATCATACCAAGAGCACAACGTCCTCATGGTTCCAAAATCTAAACCACTATAAAGTACACACTCCTAGCCTATTACTGCTTCAAACGACGGTTAAAACAGTTGTACGGTTAAAAGGTTACGATTGAAATAATGTCCATTAATCTAAGAAAATTTGGTTAAGGAAGCTTCAGTTCGCGCCGCGCAACCACTAGGTCGCGCCGCGAACCCTATGGCAGAAGCAAACCACCACAATTCCAACACTGTTCGCGCCGCTAACTAGTCTACGCGCCGCCAACCTCATGGCAGAAGCAAAGCTCTAAAGTTTCCAACTATTCGCGCCGCGAACCCCAGTACGCGCCGCGTACTGAAGACAGAAGCAAAAACCCATAAAAACCTGCATAGTTCGCGCCGCGCAGCCCCGTTCGCGCCGCGAAGCGCGCGAGAACTCAGTTCTCAGCTCTGCCTCATACACAGATCCATGGTTCAAAACCATCTAAATCCTTTCACACCTGTTCCAGATCATAACCAAGCATAGATACAACCTATAGATGATATATTTATGGATTGTAAACACTTATTCATAATCATAGATGAATTCGATCCAAAACCTAGATTTCCTCTATACAAAATCCCTAAATCAAAACTTATGATTTCTCATCCACAATCAAAGCTATAAGTTTCTAACTAGAACCCACCTCGATTAAGAGTCGTTGATGTCGAAGATGAGTTGATTCGGCGAAGAAATGGTGAAGATCCAAGCTTTTCTCCTCTTTCTCCTTTGCTCTTCCTTCTCTCTACTTCTTCTCTCTATCTTTCTCTTTTGATGTAGAATGAAGAAGAAAAGCCAAAGGAAAGGATATAAGAAAAATATCTTAAGTTACACTACTAACTTAATGTCCAAAAGTATCTCTAACGTATCAATTGATAAAACCTCAGTGTCAGTTAATACATTAGAGCATTTAATTAATACGGGGTATTACATCCTCCCCCACTTAAATAGAAATTCGTCCTCGAATTTAAGAATTACCTGAAAAGGTGAGGGTAAGCATCCCGCATTTCCGATTCAAGTTCCCATGTAGCATCGCCCGGATGCGTCACATCCCACTGAACCTTGACAAGAGGAATCTCCTTGTTGCGCAACACTTTAGTCTCTCTTCCTACGATACGGCTCGGTAAGGGTTCAAAAGTCAAATTTGATTCTATCTCAATTGCATCTGGTAACACCGGCTGGAGAGGATCGGGAATAAACTTCCTCAGTTGAGACACGTGGAAAACATCATGCATTTCCGATAGAGAAGGTGGTAAGGCTAAACGGTAAGCTACTTCACCAATCCTCTCTAGAATCTCATACGGTCCCACGTATCTCGGACTTAACTTTCTTGACTTAAACGGTCCTTTCAATCTCAACCTCGGAGTAACTTTCAAAAATACATGGTCACCTTCCATAAACTCCAAAGGCCTCCTACGGTTATCCGCATAACTCTTCTGACGATCCTGTGCTTGTTTAACCTTCTCACGAATCATTCTAATCTTGTCCGTGGTCTCTTGAATAATTTCGGGTCCCAAAATCCTATCATCACCAATTTCTGACCAACACAACGGTGTTCTACATTTTCTCCCATACAATGCCTCATAAGGTGCCATACCGATACTCGCATGATAACTATTATTGTATGCAAATTCAATCAATGGTAAAAGCTCCTTCCAATTTCCTCTACTTTCAAGCACACAAGCTCTTAACATATCTTCCAAGGTTTGTATCGTTCGTTCCGTTTGACCATCCGTTTGAGGGTGGTTCGACGTGCTCAAACATAATTTAGATCCCATCGCTTGTTGAAAAGCTCTCCAAAACCTTGAAGTAAACTTTGGATCTCTATCCGACACAATACTAGAGGGTACACCGTGCAACTTCACAACCTCTGCGATAAACAACCGTGCAAGATGACTTGCCTTGTAAGTAGTCTTCACGGCTAAGAAATGTGCAGATTTCGTCAACCGATCCACAATCACCCAAATAGAATCATATCCACCTTGAGTACGAGGTAAACTAACCGCAAAATCCATTGAAATACTATCCCACTTCCATATTGGAATCTCTAGAGGTTGTAACAATCCACCCGGCCTTTGATGTTCAATCTTTACTTGTTGGCACACCGCACACTCTGATACGTACACTGCGACATCTCTTTTCATTCCGGGCCACCAATAATCCCCTTTTAAATCTTGGTACATTTTTGAAGAACCCGGATGTATAGTGAAAGCACCCTTGTGAGCTTCATCCAAAATCCTTCTTTTCAATAACGCATCATCCGGAACACAAATCCTCTGATTAAACATAATCACTCCATCTGTAGCTCGAGTAAAACCTGGTTGAACCAACATCTCTTGTAACTTAGTATCAGACGCCTGTGCTTGTTGGATGTCGTTTCTCAAGGTAGAATTAACATTCAAGTTTCCCATCAATACTCCATTTTGGGTCCAAACAAATTGAAGGTTGAGATCTCGAAATTTCTCCAATAATGCATACTCTGACATCATTAATTCGGCCCTCTTTAACACCTTCCGACTCAAAGCATCCGCCACTTTATTTGCTTTGCCTGGATGATACTTCAAGTCAAAATCATAATCCTTTAAGTATTCCATCCACCGCCTCTGACGCATATTCAACTCCTTCTGGTCGAATAGGTACTTTAAACTCTTGTGGTCGCTGAACATTTCAAAATGAACTCCATACAAGTAATGACGCCACACCTTCAGGGTAAAAACAACTGCAGCCAATTCTAAATCATGAGTTGGATAATTCTCTTCGTGAACCTTTAACTGTCGAGATGTGTATGCTACCACCTGACCATCCTGCATCAAAACCCCTCCTAATCCTTTCTTGGAAGCATCGCAAAATACTTCATAGGACTTATTTGGGTCAGGAACGATCAAAACAGGAGCAGTCGTCAATCTTTCCTTCAAGCCCATGAAACTCTGTTCACACCCCGAATCCCAATCATAAGGACACTCCTTCCGAGTAAGTCTAGTCATTGGTAAAGCCAATTGAGAAAACCCTTTTATAAATCTTCTGTAGTAGCCGGCTAAGCCCAAGAAACTTCGGACTTCTGAGACATTGCTCGGTCTCTCCCAATTAATTACCGCTTCGATTTTTGTCGGGTCCACTGCCACACCTCCTTGAGATATAACATGACCAAGAAATCTTACCTCTGTCATCCAAAACTCACACTTGCTTAACTTAGCAAAAAATTGATTTTCTTGCAGTACCGACAGAACAATCCTCAGGTGTTCTTCGTGCTCTTGTGGAGTACGAGAATAAATAAGAATGTCATCGATAAAGACTACCACAAATTGATCTAAGTAAGGCTGAAATAACCGATTCATATAATCCATGAAAATAGCTGGAGCATTCGTAACACCGAAAGGCATCACCAATAATTCGTAATGACCATAACGGGTTCTAAATGCAGTCTTTGGCACATCTGAGCTCTTCACACGGATTTGGTGATAACCTGACCGCAAATCAATCTTCGAGAACACACAGGCTCCTTTCAATTGATCTAACAAGTCGTTTATCCTAGGCAAAGGGTATTTGTTCTTGATGGTGGCCTTATTCAACCGACGGTAATCAATACATAGCCTCATCCCACCATCCTTCTTCTTTACTAACAACACTGGAGCTCCCCACGGTGAGACACTAGGTCGCACAAAATGTTTAGCCATCAGTTCTTCCAATTGCCCCTTCAATTCTCTTAATTCAAGTGGTGCCATCCGATACGGAGAAACGGATATAGGAGCCGTTCCCGGTACCAGGTCAATAGAGAATTCCACTTCCCTTTCCGGAGGAAGAGAAGTGACATCCTCGGGAAAAACATCGGAAAATTCTCTAACGACAGCAATTTGTGAAACCTCTAACTTGTCACCCGTCTCCTTAGTGAGAACCAACAGAACAGACTTCTCTTTCTCAAACAAGAAATTAATCATACCTACCGTACCTTCTAGTATAGTGGTCAACACATCCTTCGGAGTAGCTTCTTCAGTTGGAATTATGATTAACTTCTCCTCACACCCAATGAACACCGAATTAGCAGAAAGCCAATCCATTCCCAATACAACATCTACCTTCTTAAGTGGTAAGCAAACAAGATCGATCTGGAAATTCCTACCACCCACAGATAACACACAATTTTCACACACCAACGGTGTCTCTACCATCTCATCCATAGCAGTAGTAACCGCCATAGGAGGAAATAAAGGAGTAGCTTGCAACCCAAGTCGCTTCATACATTGTAATGACACAAAAGAGTGTGTTGCTCCACAATCAAATAGAACAAAACAAGAATGCCCATTAATGAAACACGTACCCGCAATCAAAGAGTTATCACCCTTGGTCTTCTTAGCATCCAAGGTATAAACTCTACCAGTACCCCTTCCTTGAACTTGATTCTTATTCTGAGGACAATTCCTAGCCATATGCCCTTCTTGATGACAATGAAAACATTTCACCCCTTCAAAGGCACATCTTCCGAGGTGATTCTTACCACAACTACGACACACCGGAGGTGCACTAGACCGAGGACCTTGCACTTGCTTTCCTTTGAAAGCTTGTGGCCTAGGTCGAAATTGTTGGCTTGGCCTTCCTCTTTCATATTGATTCTTCTTCTTCAAATCTTCCTCAGCTTGAACTTTCTTCAAACTAGTCTCAGCCACATAACATTGTCGCAACAACTCCGTATAAGTAGTGAACTCCCTCTGGGACACACTATGTGAGATATCAGCCCTTAAACCAAACAGAAACTGGTCCACCTTCCAACCCTCATCAGGAGCATACGCGGCCTGCCTAGAGTAAGCAGCCAAAATTTCAAACTTCTCAGCATAAGTAGCTACTGACATATTGTCTTGCCTTAACTGCTGGAACTCCAATTCCTTCTTAGTCCTCAGTGAACTAGGAAAGTATTTCTCCATAAAAGTGGTCTTGAAATTCTCCCATTCCTTAGGTACTCCCTGAGTAATCATCAAAGCAGAAGCACCCTTCCACCACCTCATAGCTGGACCTTTCATCGAATGAGAAGCAAACACTACCTTGTCCTCTTCACTACAATGCACGATCTCAAAGATTCCTTCTACATTGGCCACCCACTCATGCGCCTTTATAGGATCTAATCCACCATGAAACTCCGGAGGATTCATGCGAATGAAATCTCTATAAGTCCCACCTACAGCTTCGGGCACAACCACTGGAGCATTATGACCGCCATTCATCTGTTGCATCATCTGCAGCATGAACTGATTCTGCTGCTGTTGCATCTGTTGCATGAACTGGGGCCATGGAACATTCGCACCGCCATCCGGTGTATTCACTTGTGGAGGTCGTGTGGGGGGTCGACCACGAGTCCTGCGTCCGTCCGCCATGTTCCTGAAGGTTATCAAAACGGGATTAAGTTGATCAGGCTCAATGCCATAGTCATAACACAACAAAACTCATGGGAACACAACACATCTTGGACAGAAAGAAACACTTATAATATCTCATGGCTAGGTCGAGGATACGACCTGCTCTGATACCAACTGTAACACCCATATATAATTACATGCATCAAATCATATAAATATACATGAATCCAAGTATTTGGTACTGAAATACCAATAAGTTCCTAGTCAACACATTATACATATTAATGCCCAAATACAAAGTTCTACACAATGGCATAATACATACAAGATGTTCAAAATAAAAAGCTAAGAACTAGATCAACAATGATCTCAAAAGAACTCCATACGGAAGCTTCGCCATATCCAAAATAAGTACAGGGAATAAGGAAATCAAACTTCTTTCTCCTTACCCTTCGCGGAACCTGTAGTACCTGAAATCAATATATAATGGGGTGAGATATAAAATCCCAGTGAGTTCCCTATCCTATGGATCCTCTCGGCTTTACAAGGTTCTAACCTATAAGTCTCAAGTCATGAAAGGAACTAGACCTTGAGTTCTCGTACTAACATTATATGGAATCATACTTAGAGTTCAACAACTCAACACAAGATTATTAATCGGAAACCAATACCAAGGCATCCCCATATTCCCGTCCCCTTCTACGTCTAGGAGGTGGCACAAGTCATGGATCCTTTGGAAAATCTTGACATACGACATGGATTCGGACTCATGAGCCTTTCCCCATGAATCGTCACTTCACATGGCCCGTACACCATCACAAGTCTCTACCCGTAGGTTCCATTCGTACACAAAAGCGGGAATCAAACCTGCCAAGATTATTGTGCCTCTCTGCACGGTGAATGCCTGTTAGCATTCAAAGGAAAAATAAAGAAATAAAGAAAATACTACGGTTCCGATTAATACATCAACAATGGTGATCGCTTCCGCAAACCACTAGGCCTGTTAGCCTTTCCTCATAAGATTCCAACACGTATGTCCATATAATGTCTCATCCTAGGTTTTCTTTGTTAAGCTACACAACCTAACAATTTCCTAGTTTTCCTCACTTATTCTTTATTCACATAATAATGTAGTTATCAACCCTCTTGATATAAACACATATAACAAGGTATTACCAATCCACCTGCAATAGAACTCAAACAACAATTATAGAGTACATAAGCATCATACCAAGAGCACAACGTCCTCATGGTTCCAAAATCTAAACCACTATAAAGTACACACTCCTAGCCTATTACTGCTTCAAACAACGGTTAAAACAGTTGTACGGTTAAAAGGTTACGATTGAAATAATGTCCATTAATCTAAGAAAATTTGGTTAAGGAAGCTTCAGTTCGCACCGCGCAACCACTAGGTCGCGCCGTGAACCCTATGGCAGAAGCAAACCACCACAATTCCAACACTGTTCGCGCCGCTAACTAGTCTACGCGCCGCCAACCTCATGGCAGAAGCAAAGCTCTAAAGTTTCCAACTATTCGCGCCGCGAACCCCAGTACGCGCCGCGTACTGAAGACAGAAGCAAAAACCCATAAAAACCTGCATAGTTCGCGCCGCGCAGCCCCGTTCGCGCCGCGAAGCGCGCGAGAACTCAGTTCTCAGCTCTGCCTCATACACAGATCCATGGTTCAAAACCATCTAAATCCTTTCACACCTGTTCCAGATCATAACCAAGCATAGATACAACCTATAGATGATATATTTATGGATTGTAAACACTTATTCATAATCATAGATGAATTCGATCCAAAACCTAGATTTCCTCTATACAAAATCCCTAAATCAAAACTTATGATTTCTCATCCACAATCAAAGCTATAAGTTTCTAACTAGAACCCACCTCGATTAAGAGTCGTTGATGTCGAAGATGAGTTGATTCGGCGAAGAAATGGTGAAGATCCAAGCTTTTCTCCTCTTTCTCCTTTGCTCTTCCTTCTCTCTACTTCTTCTCTCTATCTTTCTCTTTTGATGTAGAATGAAGAAGAAAAGCCAAAGGAAAGGATATAAGAAAAATATCTTAAGTTACACTACTAACTTAATGTCCAAAAGTATCTCTAACGTATCAATTGATAAAACCTCAGTGTCAGTTAATACATTAGAGCATTTAATTAATACGGGGTATTACAATATTTTTGGGGAAGTGAACGAAATTCCTAAAAATTGCATTTGATAGTCCACGATATGATAGTTCATGTTTTTGGAAAAGCGAAAGAAATTCCATAAATTTCATACCATAGTCCACATTTTTTGAAAAGTAAAAGAAATTTCAGATATTGCATATAATAGACCATGTTTTTGGGGAAGGGAATGAAATTCCAGAAATTACACATAATAGTCCATGTTTTTGGCGAAGAGAAAGAAATTCTGGAAATTGCATATGATAGTCCACATTTTTTGACAAGGGAAAGAAATTCCTGAAATTACATATGATAGTCCACGTTTTTAGAGAAGGGAAAGAAATTCCAAAAATTTCATATGATAGTCCAGGTGTTTGGAGAATGGAAATGAATTCCAGAAATTGCATATGCTAGTCCAGGTTTTAGAGTAGGGACATAAATTTCAAAAATTGCATATGATAGTCCACGTTTTTGAAGAAGAGAAAGAAATTCCTAATATTGCATATGATAGTCCACGTTTTTAGAGAATGGAAAGAAAATCCACAAATTTCATTTCATAGTCCACGTGTTTGGGGAAGGGAAATAAATTCAGAAATTGCATATGATAGACCACGTTTTTGGAGTAGGGACAAAAATTTCAAAAATTGCATATGATAGTCCATGTTTTTGGAGAAGGGTAAGAAATTCCATAAATTGCATCTGATATACCAAATTTTTGGAGAAGGGAAAAAAATTCCACAAAGTTCATATGATAATCCACGTGTATTGAGATTGGAACGAAATTCAAGAAATTGCATATGATAGACCATGTTTTTGGAGATTGGAAAGAAATTCCATAAATTGCATTGATAGACCACATCTTTGAAGGAGGGAAAGAAATTCCAGAAAATGCATATGATAAACCACATTTTTGGAGTAGGGACCAAAATTTCAAAAATTGCATATGATAGTCCACGTTTTTTAAGAAGGGTAAGAAATTCCAAATAATACATATGATAGTCCCTTTGTTTATGGAGAACGAAAAGAAATTCCAAAATTGCATATGATAGTCCACATTTTTTAGGAAGGGAAAGAAATTCCACAAATTGCATATGATATCCACGTTTTTGGAGAAGTGAAAGAAATTCCATAAATTGCATATGATAGACCAAGTTTTTGTTGAAGGGAAAGAATTTCCAGAAATTGCATATTATAGTCCATGTTTATGGAGAAGAGAAATAGATTTCAGAAATTACATATGATAGTCCACCTTTTTGGATAAGAGAAATATATTCAAGAAATGGCATATGATAGACCTCGTTTTTGGAGATGGGAAAGAAATTCCATAAATTGCATATGATAGTCCACGTTTTTTAAGAAGGGAAAGGATTGTGAAGGCAAGCTTCTACAACACTATGTTTTGATGAAGACAACTATCATAAGTATGCATCAACAAAGGATGAGCAAAAAGATCAAATAAGCAATGGATCAAGTATTTTAAAAGATTCAAGATTCTCTCAATGATTTCAAGCTTGGTTGATCTAAGGTATTAAGATTTATGGCAAAGCAAGTCTATTAATGCATAACAAGTGTTTTCAAACATATATACATCATCCATAAATCTTACATACATCCTAGAATCATTTCAAACCTTTCCATAAATGATTTTGAGTTTTTCACTCTTAGGAACCGGGTTCCAAATTGGAGGAACCGGTTCCCAGACCCCACTGCCCAGCATATTTGCGCATCACCATGTCCAGGAACCGAGTTCCACATTCTGGGAACCGGTTCCCCAGTTCATTTTTTCAAATTTTTATAACGTTGGATATAGGGAACCCGGGTTCTGTTTTAAGGGAACCGGTTCCCACGTGAATTTTTTTGAAAATTCAGAATTCTTTTCTTTTTTCAAAAGGCACCTCTTCATCTTTTATCCTTGCATCCTTCCATACAAAATAACCATTTGTAAAGGTGTCTTAGAGGCTATATATTTCAGATTTTTATATTTTATTCTTTACCTCTTTCATTCAAAAATTCATACAAATCTTATACATCAAGAAATCTTCATATAAACACCAAGTGTCATATACTTCAAATTTCATTGAAACCTCTTGCATATGTTTTCTTTTAATATTGCAAAGAAACATTTCATACCATTCATAAACACTTGTGTTACATTAAAAGATTTGTTTACTTGAAAGGGAAGATCAATCAAGTGATTGATTAATTGTATCAAAACTTCTACTCAAAATATATTTTGTTATTATTGATTTGCTATCCAGGATTGTTGGAAGCAAGAGTCTTTGATTAGTGAGAGGATTGTTCTCATAATCAAGTTGGTAAATCCAAGAGGATTGTTCTTGGTAGTTGTAACCTTGTTGTCCATAGTTTTGGAAACAAGAGATATCCTTAGGGAGGGTGTTCTCTTAAGGACTTATTGAAATCCAAGAGGATTGTTCTTGGTGGTTTTGTTAGAAGATTGTAGGAGGAGTCTTAGTATAGGCTTGTACAAAGATCTAACAATAGTAAAATCTCTTTCGTGTTTGAAAGGGGACTGGAGTACTCTCG
This sequence comes from Vicia villosa, assembly GCF_029867415.1. Classification (NCBI taxonomy): domain Eukaryota; kingdom Viridiplantae; phylum Streptophyta; class Magnoliopsida; order Fabales; family Fabaceae; genus Vicia; species Vicia villosa. The sequence goes on from NC_081185.1 coordinate 1,508,020, forward strand.
GATTGTGAGGGGAACCAGTATACATCATTGTGTTCTTTACTTTTCCGCAATTTACCGCTTTCATCACTATTATCAAGGAAAGAAAAGAACCATTCAAAAACCTTCAAACACTTAACCAAAAATAAGTACAAGTATTCTAAAAACCGGATAAATTTTCAAAGTCCTAATTCACCCCCCCTCTTAGGCGCACTCTTAAACTTACAATTGGCATCAGAGCAAGTTATAGGTAACTTGTTCCTAAAGATCCAGAATGGCTTCCGCAAATCAGAATCCAGTTTTTAGAGATGGTGGTAGTAACAACAAGCCTCCATTATTTTGTGGTGAATACTTTGACTTTTGGAAAATCCAAATGAAGGCTCATTTAGAAGCAAAAGGAGAAGAAGTATGGGAAGCAGTCCAAAATGGTCCCTTTGTTCCTACAACTGTCGTCGATGGTGTTGAATCAACAAAGCCTAAAGTTTCATGGAACGATGATGATAGAAGGAAAGTTCTTGCTGACAAAAGGGCGATCAGTCTTCTTCATGGTGCTCTTAGTATGGATGAATTCTTCCGAATATCAACATGTACAACATCAAAAGAAATTTGGGATACTCTTGTAGAAACTCATGAAGGTACCGCTGAAGTTAAAAGATCAAGATTGAATACCTTAAGTCAAGAATATGAATTGTTTAGAATGAAGCCCAGAGAAACTATTCTCGAATTGCAAAAACGATTCGTTCATTTGACAAATCACTTGAAGGCACTTGGTAAGACTCTTCCTACCGAAGAACTAAATCTAAAGGTGCTTAGATCTTTAACAAGAGAATGGCAACCGAAAGTAACGGCGATATCCGAGAAAAAGAATCTATCAAAGATGACTTCCGCAACCTTGTTCGGTAAACTTCAAGAATATGAAACAGAACTCGGAAGACTTGAAACGCATGAAATTCAAATGAAAGATTCAAAAGATATTGCCTTGAAGACAAGAGTCAAGCATCATGATAGCAATCAAGAGGATGAATCCACTAGTGAAGAAGATAATGAGTTTATCAAAAAGTTTGAAAAATTTCTAAGAAAAGAAAAGAAAAAGGAGATCATTAAAGAGGAAGCACCAACAAGGAAGATTAAATGCTTCGAATGTGGAGAAAGAGGACATGTCAAAAGTGAATGCCCTAAACTTGTAAAGAAGGACAAATACTTCAAGAAAAATAAAGATAAAAAATCAAAGAAAGCATATGTAGCATGGGATGACAATGAAATAAGTTCATCTTCAGATGAAGAACATGTGAATCTTGCATTGGTAGCAACACACCATTCTGATGATGAAGACAATGAGGTTAGTAATGAATTTTCTCTTTTTGATAATGATGTTCAAGATGCTATAAATGAATTGTTAAATGAGTGCAAAATTCTCTATAAAACTATCTCATCTCAAAAGAAAATAATATCATCTTTAGAAGAGAAGGTTAAGATAATAGAAGAAAAAGATGACAAAGAAAAAATGATTAGTGTTCAAGAAGATAGTGTTGCATGCAAGAATTGTGAATCATTTTCTTTTGAAATTGTTCAATTAAAGAGAGTTCTTGAAAGGTATGAAAAAGGACAAATTGGGTTGGAAGGTGTCCTTAGGCAACAAAGATTCCCTAATGATAAAAGTGGTCTTGGATATGCAAAGTCTAAACCAAGTACTAGTAAAACTATTTTTGTGAAGGCAAGTGAACAATTCAACAAATTGGATAAGACACAAAAGGTTCATCATCATCCTAAAAGGTTTCCTAAAAAGAAACCATATGTTCCTAGATATAGAAGTAACTTTGAACCTACTTGTTTTTATTGTGGTATTATTGGTCACACACCCAATGCTTGTTATGTAAGGAACTTTAGTGTTCCTAGTGGACATTATGTATGGGTGAAGAAAGGAACTAACTATGATGGACCCAAAGCACATTGGGTACCAAATCAAACTTAATTTGTTTTGTAGGTTTGCTTGAGGACCACTTAAAATCTCTGGTGTTTTTATCAAGTGGTGGTTCTAAGCTTTTGATGGGAGACATAAACTAACTTTCAAATCTAGTCTTTAAGTCCAAGGGTGATTTCACATATGGAGAATACCTTAAAGGAAGAATTCTTGGCATTGACAAAGTTGCAGCATTAATTTTCATATCAATTGAAGATGTACTTTATGTTGAAAAACTAAAGCAAAATCTTCTAAGCCAAAGTCAACTTTGTGACAAAAGCTTCAAAATAATATTCATTAAAGATGAATGTTTGATGAAGTCACTCATGAGGTAAAACTCATAGGTAAAGAATTAATTGTGTTCATATTTTATAATAATTTATCTTTTTCCCATCCTTTTTGATAATGACAAAGGGGGAGAAGATATTTGTGTATATGTGTATGCTTGCTTGTACCTAACAGTTGCAGCCACAAAGAAATAATATTTCTCAAGAATCAAGGGAGAGCTTTGATCAAGGGGGAGTTATCAAATTTAGGGGGAGCATTCACATAAGAGCATTACTCTTCATATTTCAAAGGTTGTCATCATCAAAAAGGGGGAGAATGTGAAGGCAAGCTTCTACAACACTATGTTTTGATGAAGACAACTATCATAAGTATGCATCAACAAAGGATGAGCAAAAAGATCAAATAAGCAATGGATCAAGTATTTTAAAAGATTCAAGATTCTCTCAATGATTTCAAGCTTGGTTGATCTAAGGTATTAAGATTTATGGCAAAGCAAGTCTATTAATGCATAACAAGTGTTTTCAAACATATATACATCATCCATAAATCTTACATACATCCTAGAATCATTTCAAACCTTTCCATAAATGATTTTGAGTTTTTCACTCTTAGGAACCGGGTTCCAAATTGGAGGAACCGGTTCCCAGACCCCACTGCCCAGCATATTTGCGCATCACCATGTCCAGGAACCGAGTTCCACATTCTGGGAACCGGTTCCCCAGTTCATTTTTTCAAATTTTTATAACGTTGGATATAGGGAACCCGGGTTCTGTTTTAAGGGAACCGGTTCCCACGTGAATTTTTTTGAAAATTCAGAATTCTTTTCTTTTTTCAAAAGGCACCTCTTCATCTTTTATCCTTGCATCCTTCCATACAAAATAACCATTTGTAAAGGTGTCTTAGAGGCTATATATTTCAGATTTTTATATTTTATTCTTTACCTCTTTCATTCAAAAATTCATACAAATCTTATACATCAAGAAATCTTCATATAAACACCAAGTGTCATATACTTCAAATTTCATTGAAACCTCTTGCATATGTTTTCTTTTAATATTGCAAAGAAACATTTCATACCATTCATAAACACTTGTGTTACATTAAAAGATTTGTTTACTTGAAAGGGAAGATCAATCAAGTGATTGATTAATTGTATCAAAACTTCTACTCAAAATATATTTTGTTATTATTGATTTGCTATCCAGGATTGTTGGAAGCAAGAGTCTTTGATTAGTGAGAGGATTGTTCTCATAATCAAGTTGGTAAATCCAAGAGGATTGTTCTTGGTAGTTGTAACCTTGTTGTCCATAGTTTTGGAAACAAGAGATATCCTTAGGGAGGGTGTTCTCTTAAGGACTTATTGAAATCCAAGAGGATTGTTCTTGGTGGTTTTGTTAGAAGATTGTAGGAGGAGTCTTAGTATAGGCTTGTACAAAGATCTAACAATAGTAAAATCTCTTTCGTGTTTGAAAGGGGACTGGAGTACTCTCGGATTGTGAGGGGAACCAGTATACATCATTGTGTTCTTTACTTTTCCGCAATTTACCGCTTTCATCACTATTATCAAGGAAAGAAAAGAACCATTCAAAAACCTTCAAACACTTAACCAAAAATAAGTACAAGTATTCTAAAAACCGGATAAATTTTCAAAGTCCTAATTCACCCCCCCTCTTAGGCGCACTCTTAAACTTACAAGGATTTCCTTAAAATTGCATATGATAGTCCACGTTTTTTGATAAGGGAAAGAGATTCCACAAATTGCATATGATAGTCCATGTTTTTTGGAGAAGGGAAATAAATTCCAGAGATTTCATATGATAGTCCACATTTTTGGATAAGTGAACGAATTTCCTAAAAATTGCATATGATAGTCAACGTTTACGGAAACGGAAAGAAATTCAACAAATTCCATATAATAGACCATATTTTTGGAGAAGAGAATGAAATTTCCAGAAATTGCATATAATAGTCAAAGTTTTTGGCGAAGAGAAAGAAATTCCTGAAATTGCATACGATAGTCCACGTGTTTAGAGAAGGGAAAGAAATTCCACAAATTTCATATGATAGTTCACGTGTATGGTTAAGGGAAATAAATTCCATAAATTGCATATGATAGTCCACGTTATTGGAGAAGGAAAAGAAATTCCATAAATTACATATGATCGCCCACATTTATGGAGAACAGAAAGAAATTCCACAATTTCAATATGATAGTTCCCATTTTTTAGGAAGGGAAAGTATTTCCATAAATATTATATGATAGTCCACGTTTTTGGAGAATCAAAGAAATTCCATAAATTGCATACGATAGACCAAGTTTTTGTTGAAGGGAAAGAATTTCCTAAAATTGCATATAATAGTCCATGTTTATGGAGATGAAAATGAAATTCCAGAAATCGCATATAATAGTCCACCTTTTTGGATAAGAGAAATAAATTCAAGAAATTGAATATGATAGACCACGTTTTTGGAGATGGGAAAGAAATTCCATAAATTGCATTGATAGACTATTTTTGGAGGAGGGAAAGAAGTTCCATAAATTGCATATGATAGACCACGATTTTGGAGTAGGGACATAAATTTCAAAAATTGCATATGATAGTCCACGTTTTTGGAGAAGGGAAAGAAATTCCCGAAATTGCATATGATAGACCACGTTTATGGAGATGGGATAGAAATTTCCTAAATTGCATATGATAGTCCATGTTTTTTAAGAAGAGAAAGGAATTCCTCGAAATTGATATGATAGTCCACATTTATGGAGAAGGGAAAGAGATTCCACAAATTGCATATGATAATCCATGTTTTTTGGACATGGGAAAGAAATTCTAGAAATTCCATATGATAGTCCTCATTTTTGGAGAAATGAACGGAATTACTAAAAATTGCATATGATAGTCCACGTTTCCAGAGAACGAAAAGAAAATCCAAAAATTCCATATGATAGTCCACGTTTTTGAAGAACCGAAAGAAATTCCACAAATTTCATATGATAGTTCACGTTTTGGAAAAGTAAAAGAAATTTCAAAAATTGCATATAATAGACCATGTTTTTGGAGAAGGGAAAGAAATTCTAGAAATTGCATATAATAGTCCACATTTTTGGCGAAGAGATAGAAATTCCAGAAATTGCATATGATAGTCCACGTTTTTAGAGAAGGGAAATAAATTCCACAAATTTCATATGATAGTCCAGGTGTTTGAAGAAGGGAAATAAATTCCTGAAATTGCATATGCTAGTCCACGTTATTGGAGAAGGAAAAGTAATTTCAGAAATTACATATGATCGCCCACATTTATGAAGAACGGAAAGAAATTCCACAATTTCAATATGATAGTTCCCATTTTTTAGGAAGGGAAAGTAATTCCATAAATTTCATATGATAGTCCACGTTTTTGGAAAATTCAAAGAAATTCCATAAATTGCATACGATAGACCAAGTTTTTGTTGAAGGGAAAGAATTTCCAAAAATTGCATATAATAGTCCATGTTTATGGAGATGAAAATGAAATTCCAGAAATCGCATATGATAGTCCACATTTATGGATAAGAGAAATAAATTCAAGAAATTGCATATGATAGACCACATTTTTGGAGTTGGGAAAGAAATTCCATAAATTGCATTGATAGACCATTTTTGGAAGAGGGAAAGAAGTTCCATAAATTGCATATGATCGACCGCGATTTTGGAGTAGGGACATAAATTTCAAAATTTGCATATGATAGTCCACGTTTTTGGAGAAGGGAAAGAAATTCCCGAAATTGCATATGATAGACCACGTTTATGGAGATGGGATAGAAATTTCATAAATTGCATATGATAGTCCATGTTTTTTAAGAAGAGAAAGGAATTCCTCGAAATTGCATATGATAGTCCACATTTATGGAGAAGGGATAGAGATTCCACAAATTGCATATGATAATCCATGTTTTTTGGACATGGGAAATAAATTCTAGAAATTCCATATGATAGTCCTCATTTTTGGATAAATGAACGGAATTACTAAAAATTGCATACGATAGTCCACGTTTCCAGAGACGGAAAGAAACTCCAAAAATTCCATATGATAGTCCACGTTTTTTAAGAACCGAAAGAAATTCCACAAGTTTCATATGATAGTTCACGTTTTGTAAAAGTAGAAGAAATTTCAAAAATTGCATATAATAGACCATGTTTTTGGAGAAGGGAAAGAAATTCTAGAAATTGCATATAATAGTCCACATTTTTGGCGAAGAGGTAGAAATTCCAGAAGTTGCATATAATAGTCCACGTTTTTAGAGAAGGGAAAGAAATTCCACAAATTTCATATGATAGTCCAGGTGTTTGAAGAAGGGAAATAAATTCCAGAAATTGCATATGCTAGTCCACGTTTTAGAGTAGGGACATAAATTTCAAAAATTGCATATGATAGTCCACGTTTTTGAAGAAGGGAACGAAATTCCAGATATTTCATATGATAGTCTACATTTTTAGAGAAGGGAAAGAAATTCCACAAATTTCATTTGATAGTCCACGTGTTTGGAGAAGAGAAATAAATTCCAGAAGTTGCATATGATAGACCACGTATTTGGAGTAGGGACAAAAATTTTAAAAATTGCTTATGATAGTCCTCGTTTTTTTGGAGAAGGGTAAGAAATTCCAAAAAATTGCATCTGATAAACCAAATTTTTAGAGAAGGGAAAAAATTTCACAAAGTTCATATGATAGTCCACGTGTACGGAGATGGGAAAGAAATTCAAGAAATTACATATGATAGACCATGTTTTAGGAGATTGGAAAGAAATTCCATAAATTGCATTAATAGATTACATCTCTGGAGGAGGGAAAGAAATTCCATAAATTACATATGACAGACCACGTTTTTAGAGTAAGGACATAAATTTCAAAAATTGCATATGATAGTCCACGATTTTTAAAGAAGGGAAAGAATTTCCAGAAAATGCATTTTATAGACCATGTTTTTGGAGATGGAATAGAAAGTCTATAAATTGCATATGATAGTCCACGTTATTTATGAAGGGAAAGAAATTCCAGAATTTCTAGATGATAGTCCATATTTTTAGAGAAGTGAACGAAATTCCTAAAAATTGCATTTGATAGTCCACGTTATGATAGTTCATGTTTTTGGAGAAGCGAAAGAAATTCCATAAATTTCATACCATAGTCCACATTTTTAGAAAAGTAAAAGAAATTTCAGAAATTGCATATAATAGACCATGTTTTTGGGGAAGGGAATGAAATTCCAGAAATTACATATAATAGTCCATGTTTTTGGCGAAGAGAAAGAAATTCCGGAAATTGCATATGATAGTCCACGTTTTTTTATAAGGGAATGAAATTCCTGAAATTACATATGATAGTCCACGTTTTTAGAGAAGGGAAAGAAATTACAAAAATTTCATATGATAGTCCCGGTTTTTGGAGAATGGAAATAAATTCCAGAAATTGCATATGCTAGTCCAGGTTTTAGAGTTGGGAGATAAATTTCAAAAATTGCATATGATAGTCCACGTTTTTGAAGAAGAGAAAGAAATTCCTAATCTTGCCTATGATAGTCCACGCTTTTAGAGAATGGAAAGAAAATCCACAAATTTCATTTGATAGTCCAGGTGTATGGGGAAGGGAAATAAATTCCAGAAATTGCATATGATAGACCACGTTTTTGGAGTAGGGAAAAAAGTTTCAAAAATTGCATATGATTGTCCATGTTTTTGGAGAAGGGTAAGAAATTCCATAAATTGCATCTGATAGACCAAATTTTTGGAGAAGGGAAAAAAATTCCACAAATTTCATATGATAATCCACGTGTATTGAGATGGGAAAGAAATTCAAGAAATTGCATATGATAGACCATGTTTTTGGAGATTGGAAAGAAATTCCATAAATTGCATTGATACACCACATCTTTGAAGGAGGGAAAGAAATTCCAGAAAATGCATATGATAGACCACATTTTTGGAGTAGGGACAAAAATTTCAAAAATTGCATATGATAGTCCACGTTTTTAAGAAGGGTAAGAAATTCCAAATAATACATATGATAGTCCCTTTGTTTAAGGAGAACGAAAAGAAATTCCACTAATTGCATATGAGAGTCCACATTTTTTAGGAAGGGAAAGAAATTCCACAAATTGCATATGATATCCACGTTTTTGGAGAAGTGAAAGAAATTCCATAAAATGCATATGATAGACAAGGTTTTTGTTGAAGGGAAAGAATTTCCAGAAATTGCATATTATAGTCCACGTTTATGGAGAAGAGAAATAGATTCCAGAAATTACATATGATAGTCCACCTTTATGGGTAAGAGAAATATATTCAAGAAATGGCATATGATAGACCTCGTTTTTGGAGATGGGAAAGAAATTCCATAAATTGCATATGATAGTCCATGTTTTTTAAGAAGGGACAGGATTTCCTTAAAATTGCATATGATAGTCCACGTTTTTTGATAAGGGAAAGAAATTCCACAAACTGCATATGATATTCCATGTTTTTTGGAGAAGGGAAATAAATTCCAGAGATTCCATATGATAGTCCACATTTTTGGAGAAGTGAACGAAATTCCTAAAAATTGCATATGATAGTCCACGTTTACGGAAACGGAAAGAAATTCAACAAATTCCATATAATAGACCATGTTTTTGGAGAAGGGAAAGAAATTCCAAAAATTGCATATAATAGTCCAAGTTTTTGGCGAAGAGAAAGAAATTCCGGAAATTGCATACGATAGTCCACGTGTTTACAGAAGGGAAAGAAATTCCACAAATTTCATATGATAGTTCACGTGTATGGTGAAGGGAAATAAATTCCATAAATTGCATATGATAGTCCACGTTATTGGAGAAGGAAAAGAAATTCCAGAAATTACATATGATCGCCCACATTTATGGAGAACGGAAAAAATTCCACAATTTAAATATGATAGTTCCCATTTTTAGGAAGGGAAAGTATTTCCATAAATTTCATATGATAGTCCACGTTTTTGGAGAAATCAAAGAAATTCCATAAATTGCATACGATAGACCAAGTTTTTGTTGAAGGGAAAGAATTTCCAAAAATTGCATATAATAGTCCATGTTTATGGAGATGAAAATGAAATTCCACAAATCGCATATGATAGTCCACCTTTTTGGATAAGAGAAATAAATTCATGAAATTGCATATGATAGACCACGTTTTTGGAGATGGGAAAGAAATTCCATAAATTGCATTGATAGACTAATTTTGGAGGAGGGAAAGAAGTTCCATAAATTGCATATGATAGACCACGATTTTGGAGTAGGGACATAAATTTTCAAAATTGCATATGATAGTCCACGTTTTTGGAGAAGGGAAAGAAATTCCCGAAATTGCATATGATAGACCACGTTTATGGAGATGGGATAGAAATTTCATAAATTGCATATGATAGTCGATGTTTTTTAAGAAGAGAAAGGAATTCCTCAAAATTGCATATGATAGTCCACATTTATGGAGAAGGGATAGAGATTCCACAAATTGCATATGATAATCCATGTTTTTTGGACATGGGAAATAAATTCTAGAAATTCCATATGATAGTCCTCATTTTTGGATAAATGAACGGAATTACTAAAAATTGCATATGATAGTCCACGTTTCCAGAGACGGAAAGAAACTCCAAAAATTCCATATGATAGTCCACATTTTTTAAGAACCGAAAGAAATTCCACAAGTTTCATATGATAGTTCACGTTTTATAAAAGTAAAAGAAATTTCAAAAATTGCATATAATAAACCATGTTTTTGAAGAAGGGAAAGAAATTCTAGAAATTGCATATAATATTCCACATTTTTGGCGAAGTGATAGAAATTCCAGAAATTGCATATGATAGTCCACGTTTTTAGAGAAGGGAAAGAAATATCACAAATTTCATATGATAGTCCAGGTGTTTGAAGAAGGGAAATAAATTCCAGAAATTGCATATGCTAGTCCACGTTTTAGAGTGAGGACATAAATTTCAAAAATTGCATATGATAGTCCACGTTTTTAAAGAAGGGAACGAAATTCCAGATATTTCATATGATAGTCCACATTTTTAGAGAAGGGCAAGAAATTCCACAAATTTCATTTGATAGTCCACGTGTTTGGAGAAGGGAAATAAATTCCAGAAATTGCATATGATAGACCACGTTTTTGGAGTAGGGACAAAAATTTTAAAAATTGCTTATGATAGTCCACGTTTTTTGGAGAAGGGTAAGAAATTCCAAAAAATTGCATCTGATAAACCAAATTTTTGGAGAAGGGAAAAAAATTTCACAAAGTTCATATGATAGTCCACGTGTACGGAGATGGGAAAGAAATTCAAGAAATTACATATGATAGACCATGTTTTAGGAGATTTGAAAGAAATTCCATAAATTGCATTAATAGACCACATCTCTGGAGGAGGGAAAGAAATTCCATAAATTACATATGATAGACCTCGTTTTTAGAGTAGGGACATAAATTTCAAAAATTGCATATGATAGTCCACAATTTTTAAAGAAGGGAAAGAATTTCCAGAAAATGCATTTGATAGACCATGTTTTTGGAGATGGAATAGAAAGTCTATAAATTGCATATGATAGTCCACGTTTTTTATGAAGGGAAAGAAATTCCAGAATTTCTAGATGATAGTCCATATTTTTGGAGAAGTGAACGAAATTCCTAAAAATTGCATTGGATAGTCCACGTTATGATAGTTCATGTTTTTGGAGAAGCGAAAGAAATTCCATAAATTTCATACCATAGTCCACATTTTTTGAAAAGTAAAAGAAATTTCAGAAATTGCATATAATAGACCATGTTTTTGGGGAAGGGAATGAAATTCCAGAAATTACATATAATAGTCCATGTTTTTGGCGAAGAGAAAGAAATTCCGGAAATTGCATATGATAGTCCACGTTTTTAGAGAAGGGAAAGAAATTCCACAAATTTCATATGATAGTCCACGTGTTTAGAGAAGGGAAATAAATTCCAGAAATTGCATTTGATAGACCACGTTTTTGGAATAGGGACATAAATTTCAAAAATTGCATATGATAGTCCATGTTTTTGGAGAAGGGAAAGAATTTCCAAAAATTGCATATAATAGTCCATGTTTATGGAGATTAAAATGAAATTCCAGAAATCGCATATGATAGTCCACCTTTTTGGATAAGAGAAATAAATTCAAGAAATTGCATATGATAGACCACGTTTTTGGAGATGGGAAAGAAATTCCATAAATTGCATTTATAGACTATTTTAGGAGGAGGGAAAGAAGTTCCATAAATTGCATATGATAGACCACGATTTTGGAGTAGGGACATAAATTTCAAAAATTGCATATGATAGTCCACGTTTTTGGAGAAGGGAAAGAAATTCCCGAAATTGCACATGATAGACCACGTTTATGGAGATGGGATAGAAATTTCATTAATTGCATATGATAGTCCATGTTTTTAAGAAGAGAAAGGAATTCCTCGAAATTGCATATGATAGTACACATTTATGGAGAAGGGATAGAGATTCCACAATTTGCATATGATAATCCATGTTTTTTGGACATGGGAAAGAAATTCTAGAAATTCCATATGATAGTCCTCATTTTTGGAGAAATGAACGAAGTTACTAAAAATTGCATATGATAGTCCACATTTCCAGAGACGGAAAGAAACTCCAAAAATTCCATATGATAGTCCACGTTTTTGAAGAACCGAAAGAAATTCCACAAATTTCATATGATAGTTCACGTTTTGGAAAAGTAAAAGAAATTTCAAAAATTGCATATAATAGACCATGTTTTTGGAGAAGGGAAAGAAATTCTAGAAATTGCATATAATAGTCCACATTTTTGGCGAAGAGATAGAAATTCCAGAAATTGCATATGATTGTCCACGTTTTTAGAGAAGGGAAAGAAATTCCACAAATTTCATATGATAGTCCAGGTGTTTGAAGAAGGGAAATAAATTCCAGAAATTGCATATGCTAGTCCATGTTATTGGAGAAGGAAAAGAAATTCCAGAAATTACATATGATCGCCCACATTTATGGAGAACGGAAAGAAATTCCACAATTTCAATATGATAGTTCCCATTTTTCAGGAAGGGAAAGTAATTCCATAAATTTCATATGATAGTCCACGTTTTTGGAGAATTCAAAGAAATTCCATAAATTGCATACGATAGACCAAGTTTTTGTTGAAGGGAAAGAATTTCCAAAAATTGCATATAATAGTCCATGTTTATGGAGATTAAAATGAAATTCCAGAAATCGCATATGATAGTCCACCTTTTTGGATAAGAGAAATAAATTGAAGAAATTGCATATGATAGACAACGTTTTTGGAGATGGGAAAGAAATTCCATAAATTGCATTTATAGACTATTTTTGGAGGAGGGAAAGAAGTTCCATAAATTGCATATGATAGACCACGATTTTGGAGTAGGGACATAAATTTCAAAAATTGCATATAATAGTCCACGTTTTTGGAGAAGGGAAAGAAATTCCCGAAATTGCATATGATAGACCACGTTTATGGAGATGGGATAGAAATTTCATTAATTGCATATGATAGTCCATGTTTTTTTAGAAGAGAAAGGAATTCCTCGAAATTGCATATGATAGTACACATTTATGGAGAAGGGATAGAGAGTCCACAAATTGCATATGATAATCCATGTTTTTTGGACATGGGAAAGAAATTCTAGAAATTCCATATGATAGTCCTCATTTTTTGAGAAATGAACGGAATTACTAAAAATTGCATATGATAGTCCACATTTCCAGAGACGGAAAGAAATTCCACAAATTTCATATGATAGTTCACGTTTTGGAAAAGTAAAAGAAATTTCAAAAATTGCATATAATAGACCATGTTTTTGGAGAAGGGAAAGAAACTCTAGAAATTGCATATAATAGTCCACATTTTTGGCGAAGAGATAGAAATTCCAGAAATTGCATATGATAGTCCACGTTTTTAGAGAAGGGAAAGAAATTCCACAAATATCATATGATAGTCCAGGTGTTTGAAGAAGGGAAATAAATTCCAGAAATTGCATATGCTAGTCCATGTTATTGGAGAAGGAAAAGAAATTCTAGAAATTACATATCATCGCCCACATTTATGGGGAACGGAAAGAAATTCCACAATTTCAATATGATAGTTCCCATTTTTTAGGAAGGGAAAGTAATTCCATAAATTTCATATGATAGTCCACGTTTTTGGAGAATTCAAAGAAATTCCTTAAATTGCATACGATAGACCAAGTTTTTGTTAAAGGGAAAGAATTTCCAAAAATTGCATATAATAGTCCATGTTTATGGAGATGAAAATAAAATTCCAGAAATCGCATATGATAGTCCACCTTTTTGGATAAGAGAAATAAATTCAAGAAATTGCATATGATAGACCACATTTTTGGAGATGGGAAAGAAATTCCATAAATTGCATTGATAGACCATTTTTGGAGGAGGGAAAGAAGTTCCATAAATTGCATATGATAGACCACGATTTTGGAGTAGGGACATAAATTTCAAAAATTGCATATGATAGTCCACGTTTTTGGAGAAGGGAAAGAAATTCCCGAAATTGCACATGATAGACCACGTTTATGGAGATGGGATAGAAATTTCATTAATTGCATATGATAGTCCATGTTTTTAAGAAGAGAAAGGAATTCCTCGAAATTGCATATGATAGTACACATTTATGGAGAAGGGATAGAGATTCCACAATTTGCATATGATAATCCATGTTTTTTGGACATGGGAAAGAAATTCTAGAAATTCCATATGATAGTCCTCATTTTTGGAGAAATGAACGAAGTTACTAAAAATTGCATATGATAGTCCACATTTCCAGAGACGGAAAGAAACTCCAAAAATTCCATATGATAGTCCACGTTTTTGAAGAACCGAAAGAAATTCCACAAATTTCATATGATAGTTCACGTTTTGGAAAAGTAAAAGAAATTTCAAAAATTGCATATAATAGACCATGTTTTTGGAGAAGGGAAAGAAATTCTAGAAATTGCATATAATAGTCCACATTTTTGGCGAAGAGATAGAAATTCCAGAAATAGCATATGATAGTCCACGTTTTTAGAGAAGGGAAAGAAATTCCACAAATTTCATATGATAGTCCAGGTGTTTGAAGAAGGGAAATAAATTCCAGAAATTGCATATGCTAGTCCATGTTATTGGAGAAGGAAAAGAAATTCCAGAAATTACATATGATCGCCCACATTTATGGAGAACGGAAAGAAACTCCACAATTTCAATATGATAGTTCCCATTTTTTAGGAAGGGAAAGTAATTCCATAAATTTCATATGATAGTCCACGTTTTTGGAGAATTCAAAGAAATTCCATAAATTGCATACGATAGACCAAGTTTTTGTTAAAGGGAAAGAATTTCCAAAAATTGCATATAATAGTCCATGTTTATGGAGATGAAAATAAAATTCCAGAAATCGCATATGATAGTCCACCTTTTTGGATAAGAGAAATAAATTCAAGAAATTGCATATGATAGACCACATTTTTGGAGATGGAAAAGAAATTCCATAAATTGCATTGATAGACCATTTTTGGAGGAGGGAAAGAAGTTCCATAAATTGCATATGATAGACCACGATTTTGGAGTAGGGACATAAATTTCAAAAATTGCATATGATAGTCCACGTTTTTGGAGAAGGGAAAGAAATTCCCGAAATTGCACATGATAGACCACGTTTATGGAGATGGGATAGAAATTTCATTAATTGCATATGATAGTCCATGTTTTTAAGAAGAGAAAGGAATTCCTCGAAATTGCATATGATAGTACACATTTATGGAGAAGGGATAGAGATTCCACAATTTGCATATGATAATCCATGTTTTTTGGACATGGGAAAGAAATTCTAGAAATTCCATATGATAGTCCTCATTTTTGGAGAAATGAACGAAGTTACTAAAAATTGCATATGATAGTCCACATTTCCAGAGACGGAAAGAAACTCCAAAAATTCCATATGATAGTCCACGTTTTTGAAGAACCGAAAGAAATTCCACAAATTTCATATGATAGTTCACGTTTTGGAAAAGTAAAAGAAATTTCAAAAATTGCATATAATAGACCATGTTTTTGGAGAAGGGAAAGAAATTCTAGAAATTGCATATAATAGTCCACATTTTTGGCGAAGAGATAGAAATTCCAGAAATAGCATATGATAGTCCACGTTTTTAGAGAAGGGAAAGAAATTCCACAAATTTCATATGATAGTCCAGGTGTTTGAAGAAGGGAAATAAATTCCAGAAATTGCATATGCTAGTCCATGTTATTGGAGAAGGAAAAGAAATTCCACAAATTACATATGATCGCCCACATTTATGGAGAACGGAAAGAAACTCCACAATTTCAATATGATAGTTCCCATTTTTTAGGAAGGGAAAGTAATTCCATAAATTTCATATGATAGTCCACGTTTTTGGAGAATTCAAAGAAATTCCATAAATTGCATACGATAGACCAAGTTTTTGTTAAAGGGAAAGAATTTCCAAAAATTGCATATAATAGTCCATGTTTATGGAGATGAAAATAAAATTCCAGAAATCGCATATGATAGTCCACCTTTTTGGATAAGAGAAATAAATTCAAGAAATTGCATATGATAGACCACGTTTTTGGAGATGGGAAAGAAATTCCATAAATTGCATTGATAGACCATTTTTGGAGGAGGGAAAGAAGTTCCATAAATTGCATATGATAGACCACGATTTTGGAGTAGGGACATAAATTTCAAAAATTGCATATGATAGTCCACGTTTTTGGAGAAGGGAAAGAAATTCCCGAAATTGCATATGATAGACCACATTTATGGAGATGGGATAGAAATTTCATTAATTGCATATGATAGTCCATGTTTTTAAGAAGAGAAAGGAATTCCTCGAAATTGCATATGATAGTACACATTTATGGAGAAGGGATAGAGATTCCACAATTTGCATATGATAATCCATGTTTTTTGGACATGGGAAAGAAATTCTAGAAATTCCATATGATAGTCCTCATTTTTGGAGAAATGAACGAAGTTACTAAAAATTGCATATGATAGTCCACATTTCCAGAGACGGAAAGAAACTCCAAAAATTCCATATGATAGTCCACGTTTTTGAAGAACCGAAAGAAATTCCACAAATTTCATATGATAGTTCACGTTTTGGAAAAGTAAAAGAAATTTCAAAAATTGCATATAATAGACCATGTTTTTAGAGAAGGGAAAGAAATTCTAGAAATTGCATATAATAGTCCACATTTTTGGCGAAGAGATAGAAATTCCAGAAATAACATATGATAGTCCACGTTTTTAGAGAAGGGAAAGAAATTCCACAAATTTCATATGATAGTCCAGGTGTTTGAAGAAGGGAAATAAATTCCAGAAATTGCATATGCTAGTCCATGTTATTGGAGAAGGAAAAGAAATTCCAGAAATTACATATGATCGCCCACATTTATGGAGAACGGAAAGAAACTCCACAATTTCAATATGATAGTTCCCATTTTTTAGGAAGGGAAAGTAATTCCATAAATTTCATATGATAGTCCACGTTTTTGGAGAATTCAAAGAAATTCCATAAATTGCATACGATAGACCAAGTTTTTGTTAAAGGGAAAGAATTTCCAAAAATTGCATATAATAGTCCATGTTTATGGAGATGAAAATAAAATTCCAGAAATCGCATATGATAGTCCACCTTTTTGGATAAGAGAAATAAATTCAAGAAATTGCATATGATAGACCACGTTTTTGGAGATGGGAAAGAAATTCCATAAATTGCATTGATAGACCATTTTTGGAGGAGGGAAAGAAGTTCCATAAATTGCATATGATAGACCACGATTTTGGAGTAGGGACATAAATTTCAAAAATTGCATATGATAGTCCACGTTTTTGGAGAAGGGAAAGAAATTCCCGAAATTGCATATGATAGACCACGTTTATGGAGATGGGATAGAAATTTCATTAATTGCATATGATAGTCCATGTTTTTAAGAAGAGAAAGGAATTCCTCGAAATTGCATATGATAGTACACATTTATGGAGAAGGGATAGAGATTCCACAATTTGCATATGATAATCCATGTTTTTTGGACATGGGAAAGAAATTCTAGAAATTCCATATGATAGTCCTCATTTTTGGAGAAATGAACGAAGTTACTAAAAATTGCATATGATAGTCCACATTTCCAGAGACGGAAAGAAACTCCAAAAATTCCATATGATAGTCCACGTTTTTGAAGAACCGAAAGAAATTCCACAAATTTCATATGATAGTTCACGTTTTGGAAAAGTAAAAGAAATTTCAAAAATTGCATATAATAGACCATGTTTTTGGAGAAGGGAAAGAAATTCTAGAAATTGCATATAATAGTCCACATTTTTGGCGAAGAGATAGAAATTCCAGAAATAGCATATGATAGTCCACGTTTTTAGAGAAGGGAAAGAAATTCCACAAATTTCATATGATAGTCCAGGTGTTTGAAGAAGGGAAATAAATTCCAGAAATTGCATATGCTAGTCCATGTTATTGGAGAAGGAAAAGAAATTCCAGAAATTACATATGATCGCCCACATTTATGGAGAACGGAAAGAAACTCCACAATTTCAATATGATAGTTCCCATTTTTTAGGAAGGGAAAGTAATTCCATAAATTTCATATGATAGTCCACGTTTTTGGAGAATTCAAAGAAATTCCATAAATTGCATACGATAGACCAAGTTTTTGTTAAAGGGAAAGAATTTCCAAAAATTGCATATAATAGTCCATGTTTATGGAGATGAAAATAAAATTCCAGAAATCGCATATGATAGTCCACCTTTTTGGATAAGAGAAATAAATTCAAGAAATTGCATATGATAGACCACGTTTTTGGAGATGGGAAAGAAATTCCATAAATTGCATTGATAGACCATTTTTGGAGGAGGGAAAGAAGTTCCATAAATTGCATATGATAGACCACGATTTTGGAGTAGGGACATAAATTTCAAAAATTGCATATGATAGTCCACGTTTTTGGAGAAGGGAAAGAAATTCCCGAAATTGCATATGATAGACCACGTTTATGGAGATGGGATAGAAATTTCATTAATTGCATATGATAGTCCATGTTTTTTAAGAAGAGAAAGGAATTCCTCGAAATTGCATATGATAGTCCACATTTATGGAGAAGGGATAGAGATTCCACAAATTGCATATGATAATCCATGTTTTTTGGACATGGGAAAGAAATTCTAGAAATTCTATATGATAGTCCTCATTTTTGGAGAAATGAACGGAATTACTAAAAATTGCATATGATAGTCCACATTTCCAGAGACGGAAAGAAACTCCAAAAATTCCATATGATAGTCCACGTTTTTGAAGAACCGAAAGAAATTCCACAAATTTCATATGATAGTTCACGTTTTGGAAAAGTAAAAGAAATTTCAAAAATTGCATATAATAGACCATGTTTTTGGAGAAGGGAAAGAAATTCTAGAAATTGCATATAATAGTCCACATTTTTGGCGAAGAGATAGAAATTCCAGAAATTGCATATGATAGTCCACGTTTTTAGAGAAGGGAAAGAAATTCCACAAATTTCATATGATAGTCCAGGTGTTTGAAGAAGGGAAATAAATTCCAGAAATTGCATATGCTAGTCCATGTTATTGGAGAAGGAAAAGAAATTCCAGAAATTACATATGATCGCCCACATTTATGGAGAACGGAAAGAAACTCCACAATTTCAATATGATAGTTCCCATTTTTTAGGAAGGGAAAGTAATTCCATAAATTTCATATGATAGTCCACGTTTTTGGAGAATTCAAAGAAATTCCATAAATTGCATACGATAGACCAAGTTTTTGTTAAAGGGAAAGAATTTCCAAAAATTGCATATAATAGTCCATGTTTATGGAGATGAAAATAAAATTCCAGAAATCGCATATGATAGTCCACCTTTTTGGATAAGAGAAATAAATTCAAGAAATTGCATATGATAGACCACATTTTTGGAGATGGGAAAGAAATTCCATAAATTGCATTGATAGACCATTTTTGGAGGAGGGAAAGAAGTTCCATAAATTGCATATGATAGACCACGATTTTGGAGTAGGGACATAAATTTCAAAAATTGCATATGATAGTCCACGTTTTTGGAGAAGGGAAAGAAATTCCCGAAATTGCATATGATAGACCACGTTTATGGAGATGGGATAGAAATTTCATTAATTGCATATGATAGTCCATGTTTTTAAGAAGAGAAAGGAATTCCTCGAAATTGCATATGATAGTACACATTTATGGAGAAGGGATAGAGATTCCACAATTTGCATATGATAATCCATGTTTTTTGGACATGGGAAAGAAATTCTAGAAATTCCATATGATAGTCCTCATTTTTGGAGAAATGAACGAAGTTACTAAAAATTGCATATGATAGTCCACATTTCCAGAGACGGAAAGAAACTCCAAAAATTCCATATGATAGTCCACGTTTTTGAAGAACCGAAAGAAATTCCACAAATTTCATATGATAGTTCACGTTTTGGAAAAGTAAAAGAAATTTCAAAAATTGCATATAATAGACCATGTTTTTGGAGAAGGGAAAGAAATTCTAGAAATTGCATATAATAGTCCACATTTTTGGCGAAGAGATAGAAATTCCAGAAATAGCATATGATAGTCCACGTTTTTAGAGAAGGGAAAGAAATTCCACAAATTTCATATGATAGTCCAGGTGTTTGAAGAAGGGAAATAAATTCCAGAAATTGCATATGCTAGTCCATGTTATTGGAGAAGGAAAAGAAATTCCAGAAATTACATATGATCGCCCACATTTATGGAGAACGGAAAGAAACTCCACAATTTCAATATGATAGTTCCCATTTTTTAGGAAGGGAAAGTAATTCCATAAATTTCATATGATAGTCCACGTTTTTGGAGAATTCAAAGAAATTCCATAAATTGCATACGATAGACCAAGTTTTTGTTAAAGGGAAAGAATTTCCAAAAATTGCATATAATAGTCCATGTTTATGGAGATGAAAATAAAATTCCAGAAATCGCATATGATAGTCCACCTTTTTGGATAAGAGAAATAAATTCAAGAAATTGCATATGATAGACCACGTTTTTGGAGATGGGAAAGAAATTCCATAAATTGCATTGATAGACCATTTTTGGAGGAGGGAAAGAAGTTCCATAAATTGCATATGATAGACCACGATTTTGGAGTAGGGACATAAATTTCAAAAATTGCATATGATAGTCCACGTTTTTGGAGAAGGGAAAGAAATTCCCGAAATTGCATATGATAGACCACGTTTATGGAGATGGGATAGAAATTTCATTAATTGCATATGATAGTCCATGTTTTTTAAGAAGAGAAAGGAATTCCTCGAAATTGCATATGATAGTACACATTTATGGAGAAGGGATAGAGATTCCACAATTTGCATATGATAATCCATGTTTTTTGGACATGGGAAAGAAATTCTAGAAATTCCATATGATAGTCCTCATTTTTGGAGAAATGAACGAAGTTACTAAAAATTGCATATGATAGTCCACATTTCCAGAGACGGAAAGAAACTCCAAAAATTCCATATGATAGTCCACGTTTTTGAAGAACCGAAAGAAATTCCACAAATTTCATATGATAGTTCACGTTTTGGAAAAGTAAAAGAAATTTCAAAAATTGCATATAATAGACCATGTTTTTGGAGAAGGGAAAGAAATTCTAGAAATTGCATATAATAGTCCACATTTTTGGCGAAGAGATAGAAATTCCAGAAATTGCATATGATAGTCCACGTTTTTAGAGAAGGGAAAGAAATTCCACAAATTTCATATGATAGTCCAGGTGTTTGAAGAAGGGAAATAAATTCCAGAAATTGCATATGCTAGTCCATGTTATTGGAGAAGGAAAAGAAATTCCAGAAATTACATATGATCGCCCACATTTATGGAGAACGGAAAGAAACTCCACAATTTCAATATGATAGTTCCCATTTTTTAGGAAGGGAAAGTAATTCCATAAATTTCATATGATAGTCCACGTTTTTGGAGAATTCAAAGAAATTCCATAAATTGCATACGATAGACCAAGTTTTTGTTAAAGGGAAAGAATTTCCAAAAATTGCATATAATAGTCCATGTTTATGGAGATGAAAATAAAATTCCAGAAATCGCATATGATAGTCCACCTTTTTGGATAAGAGAAATAAATTCAAGAAATTGCATATGATAGACCACGTTTTTGGAGATGGGAAAGAAATTCCATAAATTGCATTGATAGACCATTTTTGGAGGAGGGAAAGAAGTTCCATAAATTGCATATGATAGACCACGATTTTGGAGTAGGGACATAAATTTCAAAAATTGCATATGATAGTCCACGTTTTTGGAGAAGGGAAAGAAATTCCCGAAATTGCATATGATAGACCACGTTTATGGAGATGGGATAGAAATTTCATTAATTGCATATGATAGTCCATGTTTTTTAAGAAGAGAAAGGAATTCCTCGAAATTGCATATGATAGTCCACATTTATGGAGAAGGGATAGAGATTCCACAAATTGCATATGATAATCCATGTTTTTTGGACATGGGAAAGAAATTCTAGAAATTCCATATGATAGTCCTCATTTTTGGAGAAATGAACGAAGTTACTAAAAATTGCATATGATAGTCCACATTTCCAGAGACGGAAAGAAACTCCAAAAATTCCATATGATAGTCCACGTTTTTGAAGAACCGAAAGAAATTCCACAAATTTCATATGATAGTTCACGTTTTGGAAAAGTAAAAGAAATTTCAAAAATTGCATATAATAGACCATGTTTTTGGAGAAGGGAAAGAAATTCTAGAAATTGCATATAATAGTCCACATTTTTGGCGAAGAGATAGAAATTCCTGAAATTGCATATGATAGTCCACGTTTTTAGAGAAGGGAAAGAAATTCCACAAATTTCATATGATAGTCCAGGTGTTTGAAGAAGGGAAATAAATTCCAGAAATTGCATATGCTAGTCCATGTTATTGGAGAAGGAAAAGAAATTCCAGAAATTACATATGATCGCCCACATTTATGGAGAACGGAAAGAAACTCCACAATTTCAATATGATAGTTCCCATTTTTTAGGAAGGGAAAGTAATTCCATAAATTTCATATGATAGTCCACGTTTTTGGAGAATTCAAAGAAATTCCATAAATTGCATACGATAGACCAAGTTTTTGTTAAAGGGAAAGAATTTCCAAAAATTGCATATAATAGTCCATGTTTATGGAGATGAAAATAAAATTCCAGAAATCGCATATGATAGTCCACCTTTTTGGATAAGAGAAATAAATTCAAGAAATTGCATATGATAGACCACGTTTTTGGAGATGGGAAAGAAATTCCATAAATTGCATTGATAGACCATTTTTGGAGGAGGGAAAGAAGTTCCATAAATTGCATATGATAGACCACGATTTTGGAGTAGGGACATAAATTTCAAAAATTGCATATGATAGTCCACGTTTTTGGAGAAGGGAAAGAAATTCCCGAAATTGCATATGATAGACCACGTTTATGGAGATGGGATAGAAATTTCATTAATTGCATATGATAGTCCATGTTTTTTAAGAAGAGAAAGGAATTCCTCGAAATTGCATATGATAGTCCACATTTATGGAGAAGGGATAGAGATTCCACAAATTGCATATGATAATCCATGTTTTTTGGACATGGGAAAGAAATTCTAGAAATTCCATATGATAGTCCTCATTTTTGGAGAAATGAACGAAGTTACTAAAAATTGCATATGATAGTCCACATTTCCAGAGACGGAAAGAAACTCCAAAAATTCCATATGATAGTCCACGTTTTTGAAGAACCGAAAGAAATTCCACAAATTTCATATGATAGTTCACGTTTTGGAAAAGTAAAAGAAATTTCAAAAATTGCATATAATAGACCATGTTTTTGGAGAAGGGAAAGAAATTCTAGAAATTGCATATAATAGTCCACATTTTTGGCGAAGAGATAGAAATTCCTGAAATTGCATATGATAGTCCACGTTTTTAGAGAAGGGAAAGAAATTCCACAAATTTCATATGATAGTCCAGGTGTTTGAAGAAGGGAAATAAATTCCAGAAATTGCATATGCTAGTCCATGTTATTGGAGAAGGAAAAGAAATTCCAGAAATTACATATGATCGCCCACATTTATGGAGAACGGAAAGAAACTCCACAATTTCAATATGATAGTTCCCATTTTTTAGGAAGGGAAAGTAATTCCATAAATTTCATATGATAGTCCACGTTTTTGGAGAATTCAAAGAAATTCCATAAATTGCATACGATAGACCAAGTTTTTGTTAAAGGGAAAGAATTTCCAAAAATTGCATATAATAGTCCATGTTTATGGAGATGAAAATAAAATTCCAGAAATCGCATATGATAGTCCACCTTTTTGGATAAGAGAAATAAATTCAAGAAATTGCATATGATAGACCACGTTTTTGGAGATGGGAAAGAAATTCCATAAATTGCATTGATAGACCATTTTTGGAGGAGGGAAAGAAGTTCCATAAATTGCATATGATAGACCACGATTTTGGAGTAGGGACATAAATTTCAAAAATTGCATATGATAGTCCACGTTTTTGGAGAAGGGAAAGAAATTCCCGAAATTGCATATGATAGACCACGTTTATGGAGATGGGATAGAAATTTCATTAATTGCATATGATAGTCCATGTTTTTTAAGAAGAGAAAGGAATTCCTCGAAATTGCATATGATAGTCCACATTTATGGAGAAGGGATAGAGATTCCACAATTTGCATATGATAATCCATGTTTTTTGGACATGGGAAAGAAATTCTAGAAATTCCATATGATAGTCCTCATTTTTGGAGAAATGAACGAAGTTACTAAAAATTGCATATGATAGTCCACATTTCCAGAGACGGAAAGAAACTCCAAAAATTCCATATGATAGTCCACGTTTTTGAAGAACCGAAAGAAATTCCACAAATTTCATATGATAGTTCACGTTTTGGAAAAGTAAAAGAAATTTCAAAAATTGCATATAATAGACCATGTTTTTGGAGAAGGGAAAGAAATTCTAGAAATTGCATATAATAGTCCACATTTTTGGCGAAGAGATAGAAATTCCTGAAATTGCATATGATAGTCCACGTTTTTAGAGAAGGGAAAGAAATTCCACAAATTTCATATGATAGTCCAGGTGTTTGAAGAAGGGAAATAAATTCCAGAAATTGCATATGCTAGTCCATGTTATTGGAGAAGGAAAAGAAATTCCAGAAATTACATATGATCGCCCACATTTATGGAGAACGGAAAGAAACTCCACAATTTCAATATGATAGTTCCCATTTTTTAGGAAGGGAAAGTAATTCCATAAATTTCATATGATAGTCCACGTTTTTGGAGAATTCAAAGAAATTCCATAAATTGCATACGATAGACCAAGTTTTTGTTAAAGGGAAAGAATTTCCAAAAATTGCATATAATAGTCCATGTTTATGGAGATGAAAATAAAATTCCAGAAATCGCATATGATAGTCCACCTTTTTGGATAAGAGAAATAAATTCAAGAAATTGCATATGATAGACCACGTTTTTGGAGATGGGAAAGAAATTCCATAAATTGCATTGATAGACCATTTTTGGAGGAGGGAAAGAAGTTCCATAAATTGCATATGATAGACCACGATTTTGGAGTAGGGACATAAATTTCAAAAATTGCATATGATAGTCCACGTTTTTGGAGAAGGGAAAGAAATTCCCGAAATTGCATATGATAGACCACGTTTATGGAGATGGGATAGAAATTTCATTAATTGCATATGATAGTCCATGTTTTTTAAGAAGAGAAAGGAATTCCTCGAAATTGCATATGATAGTCCACATTTATGGAGAAGGGATAGAGATTCCACAATTTGCATATGATAATCCATGTTTTTTGGACATGGGAAAGAAATTCTAGAAATTCCATATGATAGTCCTCATTTTTGGAGAAATGAACGAAGTTACTAAAAATTGCATATGATAGTCCACATT